>NC_044498.1:46451035-46506035 GCF_902362185.1 Chanos chanos | reverse complement strand
TCGGATCTCAGTTCGGTGTCGCTGTAATAATTCAAAATGGAAAGGAATGAGGACTGAGGTATGAGCAAAACTGATCTTAGATCAGTTGTTTGTGGTCAACACCCTTGCAGTTCCAGAGAAGACTGTACTGAGAGAGAGGAGATATGGACTGTCATTGTGTAGAGATCCTTGTCATAGCAACAGCTGATAATCCTTCAGTAGGACCATGGGCGGTCTTCATTGGAGTAAATCACGTGACTGATCATGTAAAACGACTCTGTAGACTCCAGTCTGTTTGATTTTAATCCACTCTAATGTGTTCTGCTGACCTGTATCGTCATCTTAAACACGATAGTGAAGTGTTGCTCCTAAGAATTTATCTAACTTTGCAGTTCAAATATTTATTTAAACTCAAAATGTCAATCAAATGTATTGGTTGTGCGTGCAGTTCTTTGTCTTTTCTCTTTTTAAGTTTATTAATTTGGTGATGATGACTGAACAAACATCATGTAGTTTTCACGAATGCTTCAGAGTACAATCCAAATGCATAATGGAATTCATTTTTGTCTGTGAAATGAACAGACGTATATGCCTAACAGATGTTAAGGCGTTCCCAACATTTTTCGAATAACTCTACTAACCAAACAGGTGTGGATTTCCAGGACCACGATCAATAATTCTAGTGAAATTGTCTTTCTCCCTCTCTCTCTCCCTCTCTCTCTCTCTCTCTCTCTCTCTCTTTCTCTCTCTCTCTCTCTCTCTATTTTATCTGTGTTTGTTGGAGCACAGTGTTTCTCCACATTGTGATTATTACAGCGTTGAACAAGAGGGATCTGTTTCTACTCAGGCAAGACATTCATTTACATGTTATTTGAATGGATTGGATTGCACAGGAAAAGAGAGATTCGATGATCTTAGATGATCACACTGACTTCACATGGGGGTGGGGGGGGGTGAGTCATCCAGGCACCATTACCAGTATGTTTTTTTATGCTGAAGAGGACGCAACACCCACTGAAACTATGCTTGACGGATCAGAGCCTTTTTTTTTTTTCTTTTTCCAAAAACCGATATATTTAAGAGATCTGTATAAATCAGCCATTTGAATCACTGGGTAGGGCTCGCACCGTAGCATGAAATTGTTGTTTCTCAGAAGGAAAGGGAGTCAGTTGAAGAGTGTTGGCCGTTTTCATTTTGACTGTCTGGCACCGGGCGAGCAGTCAAAATTCATTAACATCTCTAGAGCCAAGGTATGAATGTGGATAGATTTGAATGTCGAGACTGGGCCGTGAACATTTCTTTATTTCAAATGAAAGTGTGTTATGGTGGTGGTATAATGAAGTGTCTGGTGATAATTAGGAATGGTCCATGGAAAGGTACATAAGAAAGGAGGGTGAAGAAAAGTTTGAGAAGAAGGAAGACGAGGAACTATGCCAATACATTCCTGAGAATTAATAGTGGATGCTCAATTATCTTGTCCTGTATTCAGTTCCTAGAATGCAGGTCATGACACTAGATAGTTATTTAAGCATTTTTCCTAAAACAAACAGACAGTGCTTAAATGACTTAAAATGATCTGGTGTTATAACATCATAATGCACATTATCTTTTGGTACTCCATTAACCTGTTATTTTTACACTCGGAGTGAACCATAATAAAAACTTGAATTATAATATAATAGAAACCATAATGAAAATGAATCGGTAAAGAGCATTTGAAGGACACTTTATCCACATTGCATTTTGTTGTATTATAGCTAACCATCTTTTCTGAATATGGGATTTTTTTTACAATTGGAAACACATTGAGAAATATTTATTGGATGCAAATTAATATTAAGTATTGTTTTACAGATGTTGCCTTATTCAAATCAGCCCCATTAGTTAAAATATATTACTTCAAGTATTTTGTGTGTCTTCTAAAAAAAAAAAACAGATCTAGTGCATGTCATGTATATTATTAATGTTTCCACTTTTGTAATATCACAGAAGAATGGTTTGCATGAAGTGAATACATTTAAATGGGGTGAGTGGCAAAACACTAGCTGGAGACATTTTACAATAACAACAACAACAACAACAAAAAATGGTTATTCAAACAATGTAATGTATGTTGGCATTCTGTCAATAGTTCAAATTCCTGTGCTGTGTGTTTGATTGGTACGCAATGATAACGTTGTGTTTACGTGCAAAAGACTTGCCTGTCATGGTCACAACTTATTATGTTTGTATATTTATGTTTATGTTTTGCCAATTAAATTATTTTAATCGACATTACACTTCAGAATATTGAAGATGTCATTCTTAGCTATTTCTTGTGATCTGAAATGAGTTCAATCCTAATTTCATGGGTTCCCATAGACACTGAAGGATTTTTTTTTTCAAGAGGATTTTCACACATGCGCAGACACAAGCACACACACACACACACACACACACACACACACATAGAGGAAAATGGTAATAATGATCATACCTATTATATTTATTGATATGTAGTAATTTTTCATTTGACAATATTTCTCAATTCACTTCAATATATGTTTTCTCTTCTCGCTTCACTTAAATGTATCGACCCCCTTCAAAATTCAGTAACATTTATTTACTCCACGAAGGAGACCGCACCGTTTTGAATGATTATCACTGGTGTATTTTCAATAGAGATGTCAAAATACACAATTCATAACATTGGCTTATCTAATTCTAAGTACACAAAAATATCAACACTTCTCATATTTAAGATTATTAAAATAAATAATGATATGTATCAACCGATCTATAAAAAAAAAAAAAAAAAAAATTCCCCAAACTGACTTCAGTGAGACTGTGCTTCCATGGTGTTTTCTTTACTTTGGTTTCATCATTGTCTTCTCTCCCTGGTCCCTCCTCTGTCCCTTGTCTTGCGTTTCCACTGGGTAAACAGGTGCTCTGTCTGTTGTATTGTGCTTGCATACCTTTCTCTGGGTGCGGTCCCCTGAAGTGTTTCTCTCCTGCGTTATTATGTCTAAGTCGACACACTGACTCATAACCACTACTTAACTTCATTTCATAATTTTCATTGACACCTTAGACATGCAAATGTTCTTTTTTTTTTTTTAAACACCAAAAGTAATTAGAATTTTGCTTAATGTCAACTGTTTGAGTTTTGCAGTTAACCTTATTTGTAAGATTGTCTTTTTTTTTCGGATTTTATCACAAAGTTTTATTTACTGTCAGCAAGGCACCACTCTGTAGGTAATTCACATCTTGAGGAAGGCAAAGCAGAATAGTCGAAAGTGGAAGAGATATAGATTCACCATCTTTTGCTCAGGGCGGAATGACATCGCTGTTTTGACATATTGAAATGACAAAAAAAAATCGTATTTCTTCTCTCAAATCTATTTTGAAAGCGTCCGCTGATACAAGGAATGGTGACAAGTTTATGCGGGTAAAAACCTGCCATCCACTGAAGATGGCTTCCTGGAACCCAGACAAAATGGCCACCGAGGTTTTGTTAACTGAAACGAGAGCTGTCCTACACACACACACACACACCAAAAAAAAAATGGCTCACCGTTGCAGTTTCCTGGAACAGTCCCCGTTTGAATGCACCACCCCCGTCTTTCAAGCTCTCATTTGATAGGCTTCTTTGACTAATCCCTCAGGGGATCACCATGGAAACACACAGGACTTGCTTACCTACTCCAGGTATTCCCGTTGTTGGGGGAAGGGTGCTTGCCCAAACCTGTCTGAACTGGTCTTTGGAACAAAAGCAACTGACTGTATTTAGGGAAAGGAGGGGGGGAAAAAACACAGGCAAAGAACAAAAACAAAAAAAGGGAGAGAAGCACATAGTAGGAGTGTAGGAGAAATCAGGTCACGGTACTACTGTAATGACATCAAAATTTCGGTCTGAAGAATGAATGAAATAGTTTGAGTCGTGAGTTACAAATTAAGTGAGGTAAAAGATAAAGTGAAAGGGAGCCCTCCACTCGTATTTAAGGTGCAAAAACACAGTTAAGACCACAATAAGATACCATAGGTAAACTGCCACTGGTCTTCCATATCAGGCGGAAGAACACTGGTTATATTTCCATACATCGGCACAGGGGAATTCCCTCTGCTGAGTGATACGACTCAGTAACACAGTAGTCATTTTTGTGACACAGGTTCACTCTATTCATAACAGCATGTTCCTCAAACAATATTACTTATTACAAGCTCTGTAAAGAGCTAGGGAAACAGAGAACCCATATGTAGAAAGCCCCAAGATCATTTCTCCTCTTCATCTACACACAATTAAGTGTCTTTAAAACACATCACATAGAAACCCGACAACACTGCCCTCGAGACGGACAGTTGACTGTATTTGTCACGACACAGGCGCAGAAACTATGCTTATGGCCAAGCCTTGTCAAACAGGTTTGACCTGATACCAGACAGAGGGCTCATATGTCTCATATACTCTTATTTGACATTTGCATGTTCTGTGTTTCACTGAACGAGTGTTGGTTCTTCTTTACTCGCTTGTGGAACTTGTAAAAATGGTGTCCGTAGGAACAATGGATGTAAAATTAAATTAAAAAAAAAAGAACCAAACAAAAGTCAATGAAAATGAAGTGATATTATTGATCACCTGATCATTGATCATCTGAACATCTAATTTTGGAAACATTCCTCATACCCATTCTCTGTTCCCTCACCCACGAGTCATAAGACTCAACATGTTAAAATCCCGATACTAAAATATCCATATCGCTTCTAGGTGAGGTTTCTGCAATCCCTCTTTCAGTCCCGCAGAAGTGAATTCTATAACGGAAGAGGGAGGAGACATCAGAAGAGGAATGTTGATGGGGGACAATCATGGGAACATTTAATAACTCATTTTCCCAACATTATTACTAACTGTTCCTACTTCTCCTTCCCTTTGCATTGTGCTATTTATCCCTCACACTGTTCTGTTTTTTTTTTCTTCCCTGCACTATAACTCTTGCTGCAACTGCTTCCTTCCAGGAATCAGTGAAAATGCTGTCTTGTCTTGTGTAACTTCTCTGGAAATCAGAAACAGTAAGAGAAATAAGAGGGTGGATTTCTGGAACTCCGGAGGACGTGCTTGACACGTTGGGAAGAATTAACCTTCGAGTCTGAGCACAATAAAGGAAGCGAAGCCCACACTTTTTTTTTTCCCATTGTACACCTCTTTCTCTCAAAGCGAAAATGAGTACATGGGACAAAGGCATGGTGATGGAGAAATGTTCACAGTAAATGCTGTACTATGACAGAGCGACAGGATCAACTTACGGGAGAAAAATGTCTCAAGTCAGGGAACAAAAATTTCCAAAAACACAGCGCGGAAAGGGGGGCTTTCTCTCATATCCTGACATAACCTTAGTTCCAGTGAAAAAAAAAGAGGGGGTGGGTCTAGTGAGACTAGAATGAGACCAAAACACTGGGAGATGTCCCCTCTTATACACCTTGAAGTATAACAGCAGGCTCAAATTTTGTCTTGAAACAGGACGTATTTCAACACGTAAAAGTTTCTATTTTAAGGAAAATATCATTAGACTTTAGAGTTCAGTGAAAGAATATTCAGTATCTGAAAGGCCAACACTCTAAGTTAATGTTCTATTTGTAAAATCACGGTTGGGTAGTCAGCGGTCATCCCCCCCCCCCCCAAAGGTAAACTGCAGTGAACCTATGCAAATAATTTAAATACTTGACTCAGCCTTCTCAGTAATTTTCCACTGAGACACCACACCTGACCAGTCAGATTCATCACACACCTTCTCTTCATTTTTCCCATGTATTATATCTGTACATTCTATTCCAGAGCACTTCTCTTCTAATCCAAACGAAGCATATAACATAGCCATGTCAGACAAGAGGACCAATGAGTAACTAGAATATACAGTGTTTCCTTAAGCTAACTTATAAAGTTCCAGACTGATGAGAGAGCAGTAATGGCTGCATTTGAATATGAAAAAAAAAAAAAAAAAACCCCAGATGAATTGAAGAAATGAAAGAGTCACTGAACAGAACACAAGTAGACAAACATTTTTTTATTACAAATAAGACAATCTCACACAAAATAAAACTGTACAACTTAAAAACAATAAAATGAATTCATCCCATTAGGAGAGAGTTACGTGAATGAGGCTTCATTCAATAGTTAGCTATATAAAAGTAACGGCAAAAAAAAGAAAGAAAAAAAGAAAAAAAAACCATCCAATCACTTCTGTGTTAAGCATGTAACAGGCACTTCTCATTACATCCCCATTTAAAAACTTTGTATAAGGCAAAATGAACAAACTACGCGAATAAACTTTCAGTAATTTCAAAATTCAAAATGGTTGACACAAAGGCAGCTTTTACGACATGGGCTCCATCTCTCGACCCTGCAAGACAGCAAGAGGAAGATATTAAAAACAGCCGAACCATTAAGCAAATACCATCAGGTATGGGTTGTGTTATACAAAACTGACTTTATGACCCATTTTGCAACACTATTTGACAGATTTACATTACAAAACTAGTTAAACAAGGAAAATTGTTGACTGCATTTTCAGATATTGGACTTGTTCGTTTAAAAAAAAAAAAAAAGAAACCGTTTCACGACAATAACTGATCAAACATATCTACCTGAGCTTTGCGATACTGTGCCTGCTCCCGTCTCCTGACAAAGTACTGAAACGTAGAGAAAAAGAAAACAGCAATTATCTCATGTAAAAAACAAACATCTTGTTTTAAAAAACCCAAAAAAACAAAACAAAAAAAAACCCACATCTGTTTTGGGAATATGACTAACTCACCAGAATAAGAAGCCCGCCAATCACAACTAGCACAACCACCACGATAACGGCGATCACGCCCCCAGTCAGTCTCCTCATGGTGAAGGCAGGTGGTTCCTCATCAACGTAGTACACCAGAATGTTCTCCATCTGAAGCTTCTGCCCCTCGACGCTGACCTCAAATGGACGCTCAGACTTGAACAGAGGAAGAACCTTGACCTAAAACCAAAACACAATGATTACTCACACAAAAAAAAAAAAAAAAAAAAAAAAAAAAAAAGAGAGAGAAAAAGATTCGACTTTGCATCTGCTGGTAAAATATGTAGAGTCAAATTTTATTCTGTAACAAAAGTTTTAAAAACGAGAAAAGTCTTACGTCTTTTTCCATGTAGTAGGCCATCCGAGAGAGGTCGGTTGTACGATCGCCTTTCTCTTTTTTCACGTCCACAACGATCAAACGACCGTCCTTGTCATACTGCAAGGTAATACAGCGGCGTTTAGACAATTATCGTCTAATATGACATGTGCTAGGGTTTGGTGCTGTTTTACACCTGCTCACAACAGCTGGAGTCAAAAGGGGTCTACTGCTACTGATCACCCACGTAAAAAAACGGAGGAACACCTTCATAAAATCAGCACAGGGAAATTCCCTCTGCTGAGTGATACGACTCAGTAACACAGTAGTCATTTTTGTGACACAGGTTCACTCTATTCATAACAGCATGTTCCTCAAACAACATTACTAATTACAAGCTCTGTAAAGAGTTAGGGAAACAGAGAACCCATATGTAGAAAGCATGAAAATCATTTTTCTTCTTCATTTACACACAATTAAGTGTCTTTAAAACACATCACATAGAAACCCGACAACACTGCCCTCGAGACGGATAGTTGACTGTATTTGTCACAACACAGGCGCAGAAACTATGCTTATGGCCAAGCCTTGTCAAACAGGTTTGACCTGATACCAGACAGAGGGCTCATATGTCTCATATACCCTTATTTGACATTTGCATGTTCTGTTTTTCAGTGAACAAGTTTTGGTCCTTCTTTACTTGCTTGTGGAAGTCCTCAAAACTCCTCATGTTTGTTATTTTAGTAGTTTTTGTAAGACTCTTACCTGGACCTCTGACACAAAGTTCTTGGCAAGTCCGTAGCGTTCCAGAAGGGCATTCTCTATCCCGCTGAAAACAAAAATGGTCTCCTTTAGTCAATGCCTTACAAATAACGTGCAGATTAAAAAAAAAAAAAAAAAACAAGAACGACTGATTACTTTACTCACGTCTTTAGCTTTGTGGCATCCACTGCTGCAGACGTTGCGTTGTGTTTCAGCTGCAGTCGCACCCAGCTAAAAGAAAAAAAAAATACATTGTGTTACACAACGTGTAAAACCACACAACCACTCAACAAGCAGTCACAACCTTCAAATTACCCACTGCCTGAGCAAAAAAAGGCAATTTTTTTAACTTCTGAAACTCTACGTCTATTTGAAAAGCATTCGAAATCTTAGTCATCTTTGATCTTATCGATTTGCCGTGTCTTTAACCAAAGGCACTTTCTTGCAACGCGGTATGTGAATCACAGACTACTTACTAGGTCTCTACCAGTTTTTCACATTTCATGTCCTTGTCACCCTTGTCTGTCCTGCGTACGCCGGCACTGTTGACACACCAGCACTCCTCTGTGTTATTGCACTGCTTGGCCTTAAACTTTCCGTCTGCCTCACAGTCAGGATCATAGATACCATCGTTGTCCACAAAAGCAGTCTCGACCGGTTTCCCACCAATGGTTCGGGTAGACAGGCCTACCCTAGCACGGTGCATCTCTGCCTTCATCAGGAAGCATTTTGGGATTACTATGAGAGAGAGAGAGAGAGAGAGAGAGAGAGAGAGAGAGAGAGAGAGAGAGAGAGAGAGAGAGAGAGCTTGTTACACATAACAGTTTCATATTTTTTTCTGTGACAGAAAACTAGTTATGGGTCGGGTAATTGAAGTGGGTTGGAAAACTTAATTAATTAATTAATTAATTAATATCTTGTAAATGAATGCAATTAAAAGATACCCATCACAGTATAAAAATATTTACATGTATGCATACATCTGTATCCATTTTTTAAAAACAAATTAAACCAAATGAACCATTGGGAAGGCAGCTGTTGAAAAATGACTTACATTTTTTGCAGTCCAGAACTTGTTTCTGATTTGACCCAACAAGGACAGTGCACTGGCAAGGATCACCATCACAAGTTGCCCATTTCATGGTGTCACAGGTGCCTGTTGGAATAAGGTCTCAGTTTTAGGTAATTTGCATCACGTTTGGTTTAACCATACAGATATTATGCACTGCAAAATAGGGTTGCTTTTCCCGAACACAGGTTAGAACTGTCGGTGGACTGGGAAATCTATTTTCAGTTGAAAAATACCCATTACGTTTAGTAGTGAACTAAACTTCGCCGTTAATCTCCGTCTTGAAAAACACTAATGATGTGGAGCGTTTTAGCCAGGGTAACGTTAAACAGGCTTTGGTTGACGCACCTTACAAGAGGGCCCTAATTAACATTCCCACGACAGTCAGTGCCTATCCGCAAGCTGACGAACTGGTTCGTCCTTTGTTGTTCCGTGTGTATAAAAGCTCACCATACTAAAACAGGTCGCAAATGGGAAACTCAAATTGCTCTTAATTTTTACCCACAACGATGTAAAAATCTTTAAAGTTTGAGGGATGAGATACCACACATTATACAAGTGCCTTATTTCAGAAGTTTCGCCTCGAATTGCCTCCGCAGAAATAAACTGTTATTTTAGCCTACATTACTTCTGATAATAACGGAATGAATTAAACCTGTAAACACAGATCCAGTCTACGAATTATATTCTCGAAAAGTTCCGAAACAACAGAATCTGACGCGGACAGTATGTTGATATCAAAGTTTCTGTGTCGGTTGTATAGTTTACGGAGAGACGTGTGCATTATTCCCGAACTAAGTGTACAGGTGTTATTAATGACCGACTGTTGTGTACTTTTGCCAAGCGGTGACTCCCGCTGAATTTCCGAACGATCCGCTGCACGCAATTTATTTAATCATTTTTGTTGTATTCAGCGATTTACAATACAGAAAATCAGCCTAAGTTTTTTTTTTTTTTTTTTTAAATAAAAAGCATAAACAGTAAAACACTTACATTGTGAGTAGGCACCCACTGCAAATACCACCACAAATAGTGCAATAAGAGTCTTCATCGTGTAGAAGAGCCCGAAAATGTCCAAACGTCTTCCAAAGACAGCCGTACACAAAAGCAAATTTCAGAGGGTTTGACAAAGAGGACCAGTCTCTTCTTCTAATAGGCGCGGCCCTGACTGGTTTCGGAGAAACTCAAACGCTTTCTCACACTGAGAACGGTAGCTCAAATTAAAACGTAGTCTCAAATCTGCAAAAAAGCCGTAGTCCACTCAAGTTTGAAAACACAAATATTTGTAGATTATTCCCAAAATGTTAAGAGTCAACTAGTTGTCTCCTTGATCTCCAAAAGACAAATACAAAGCCTTTTACAGATGCGAAGGTATGTATACCTGCGCGGCCTGGTGACGTCATGTGAAACCAGAATGGGGGCGTGAGAAGCCTACCTTGTTTCCACATGTGACCATATTTGGGTGAAGTCTGTTTTTTCGACGGAGATGGGGGGGGGAAACCAGAGAGATAGAGGACAGAGAGCAATAGAGAGTGACCCCAAAACACAAGAGTCACTGAGTCTCTGATTCTCTGATTCCACAACATATTAGAGGACCAGCTGATTTGAACAAATCCTGTATCATTAAGGAAAAGTCAGAATGTAACACCGCCTCTAAGAATGTTGGCGTCAACCTGATGATCAAGTTAAGACCTGTATTAATTAGCATTTCCTGATCTTTGAGAGGTACAGCATATTTTAAAAGTACACAAGATATCTGAGAAACACTGAATAAAAAGGGGAAAATAGGAATCTATTTTGTACAGAAATTTGTATAGAAACTGAAAATTCCACACACAGTTACTGTCCCTCCAGGCCACGTGATGACTCAGGTATTACCTCATAAGATGAGTTACTCTCTCAACATCACAGTGCTTCTTGAACACACCCTAACAGGATGATACTCAAAACACCGAAACTTCTGAAATGCAAATTCCCACATAAGAGCATATGATTAGATCTCACACTCTTGTACTTTTGTCTGACATACTTTTGTCTTTCCCAGGTTTCAGCTCATTTTCCGTTCTGAAAACGGACAATTATATTGTATCCATACTTCAAATGAGAATGGGAACACTTTTCATGGAGCCTTTTAAGATCTTTTGTACATGCAAATACGAATGATAAATTTTAAGTACAGCTAAATATTAGAAGAAGCACTGAGAATTATTGTGTCATGCTGAATACAATTAAACAGATTCTGTAATTGTTACAGCCAGAAAACATATTGTCTTGTTTCTTGTACAGCAAGCAGAGCTTTATTCCACTCAAAAACACTGAAAAAAAACATTAAAATTAATTGACAAATTTTTCTTTTAGTTACACTAGACACGTCTAGCTGTGTGAACAGGGATGATTGCTTCATTTTTCTTTGGCTATGACGAGCATTTTTTGTTGACAGACTGTGCTTGGTTTTATATGCTATGGTTAGAGGGTACAGTAAAGTGAAGCAATGCCCTTTACCTGAGTTTTCACTCTGGCTCACTGAGTCCTGAGGCATTTAGTTTTATTAAGTTGGCTGACATCTGCGTTCTTGAATGTTCACACGATGTGATGTATTATTCACATGGGAACCAAAAAGGAGGTATGAGAAAATCAGTCCTATGCCCACCGTATAGATTTACGCTAATGTGAAGTTCTCGTAACGTTCAACAAGAATTGAAGAACTTTTGAAAGTTTTTGGATTTTCATCCTTTTGCCATGAATTACACGTTTTTCCTTTCAGTCCTTGTCTCCCACCCCTACACCCCCCCCCCACTCCCTGTTTCAACATGTCACAAGGAAGAATTATCCAGAATGGATCTTAAAATCTTAAACATAAGAATTGTCAGCGGTTACAAATCATATAAAAAAAGTGCAATTTTTCAGGAAATTCATGGAAGAACACACAGCATCATTGCAGATGATGTCCTACAGCAGAAATTGGTATTTGAAGATAAGTGAATCATATGAGCAACCAATTTATTCAGAAAAATCAGGAGTTAAAATCAACAGATAAACTTGTTACAAAACGTGCTGATGTTTGATTCATAGCTAAGGTGAACTAGCACAATGAAATGAAACTTAGAAAGGGGGAGGTTTTTTTCCAGCTCTTTGATTTCCTTCAGGACGCACGGGTGTGGCTTGTTTAAGAAGATACACAATCTGTGGGAGACTGAGGAAAATTTCAGGACGTTGATCTTTCCAGGAACTAGGAGTGAATCATTTTCCGTTTAAAATAACCAGGTGCCCTGGAACTCCAATCGTTAGAACACTTCTTTTGCTTACTTTCTACTGTTTTGAGAAAAAAATAGTCTAACATCTGAAGTCTTAACTCATATTTCTTCAATAAGTACAGTCCCAGTCAGCCATGGCGCAAACTCAACTCAACATTGGTGTCATGGTAGTAATACAAAATTCACCGAGCATGGTGTCTTCATCGTTAATACTTTCCTTCTTTCATTAATAAAAAAAAATAAAAGGAAGAAAGAAAGAAAGAAACAACTGCACTTGTAAAATTTCAGTGTTAAATGAAAGGAGAAATGATATGAATGAATCACAATTTCTTCGTTTTTCTTTTCCCCACTAACTATTCTCTTGTATGAGAGGAACGTGAACTTTACTGTCTAAGTCTATTTTCTCCCCCCCCCACCCCCACCCCGCTTCCTCCTTTCTTCAGCACGCGTGATGACGTCGTTCATGACTCTCCAACGAAATATGAGACATCTACCAAAGCACACACTGGGTGTTACCCTCTAAGCAGCGCACATTTAGTACATGGATTCATTTTAGCCTGGATTCATATGACCGCTGTTCTCAGGACATGCTCTTGCAATCATTCGGAAAACTATTACATTGTTTATGTCATTGCTCTAACATGTCCATGTGGATATATTTAGATATGTCTAAACGCACGAATATTATAACTTTTAATATTTATCGTAGTCTGCGTTTTTTGTTTTGTTTTGTTTGTTTTTTTTTACTGTAAAATGGAATGCACACTCTTTGATGGCTTATGTGATTAGATCTTTGGGGAGATGTCTATGGGAAAGTGACTACTTGCCCTCTGATCCTGAGCCATACTCAGAGTCAGACTCAATCTAAGAGAACACACTGGACTCAGAAACATGGTCTTGCCTGTAAAGGCTGATTTTTTTGTATTCCTTTACGATTCTCTTCCTCAGTTCTTGGAGACTTATTATTATCCAGTCTATAGCAACCAAAGTCCAGTAATGTTCATTGAAGACCCTCCCAAAATGTAAAATCAGTACAACCCACTCTAATACAACTCACTCCACACATGTGTCACACATATAATACCCTGTAAGTGTACACCAATGCTCACAGAATACATGCAAAAAGGTTGTTGCAATGCAATTGAAAGATATCACATGTATTTGACGTGTGCGTAGCTTAATTTAAAGCGAGTGTTGCACGCTCGGCCAACTGATACAGACGTGGATGTTTAGTTTGGAGAAAGTTTAGACAACAGAATGAAAGACCTTATTTTTTTATACTTGTTCCATATCCCTTGGCAACATACTTGCACTTAAATAAACATATACGCTGCCAATCTTGGCAAAACTGACTCAGCTAGTTTTCAATGATATCATTCCAATATTCATATCATTGAAACATTTTTGGGTGAAAGACATTTCAGTTGATAGTTTATCAAGAACAGACACGAATAATTTATGAATTTTGCGTATGTATACTCCAGTCTTATTCACGTATATTACACACATAAACAGCATTTACATAATCATTTTACGCATGGCATATATTTACTGGCCATCATTCAGCTAGATCAATTGTGTGCATCAGTTGTCACAGTTGACGGATATGTAAGAGGAAAGATGTAGAATTCCTATAGTTTGGTGTTTCCCTTTTTAATGCTAAATTAGAACAGAACAGAGTAAACTACGTAATTATTTCATTAAACATATTTATCATTTTTGGCTGTGAGCATTGTACCCATAGTCAGGAATACTTGATTAATGAAAAACAATATCAGATGTCAATCGGACAACATCGCAAAATTGCAGTTTTCGTAAGAGGAAGACAAATTTGCCCACGAAGGAGCCTTGATAAGTGAATAAGACTCTCTTTTGTGTCTATACACGACACTATTATGTTGGTGAAAAGGACAAGCGAGACCCCCAAGGGAGTAGTCTGGTTACTGGGAAGATATAGAACCATAAAAATATGGGTGTTCCCTTTACTAAAGGTTTAAGATGTCACAGCACAGACCATTGTGCTCTGTCCCTAAGGGTTTGAGACGTCAGGATCTGAGGAACCTATCTGGAAGGGGAGCAGCCCACACTGAGAGGGACACACAGAGAGACCTACAGGAGATACAGAAGGAGGCTGCTCCGTCCACTCCAACAATGGTCTTATAGGTTTCAAAACCACAAATAAAACATGCGGTGAGTAGCACTGGACTCAGTTTTTCAGCTGTAAAACGCTCTTTTCATCCTGTCTCTGTTGAAATACACGGTTGTTATGTTGGTCTTTAGTGAAACCGTTTTATCATTTCTTGCTTCTCACTCCTACCTTCCCCTCAAACTTTGCCTTTAAACGTGACTTTTACAAGTTTCAGTCTGATCACAGATAATCGTTAAAATCTTCAGTTGGTACTGAGTGAACTTTGGACAGTTTTCTCAGCATTTGACTTACTGTTTTCTGACATTATCTGAAACAGATCATGTAATGTTATTGATATACATCTATTATTTCTATCTATGACATAGTGAACTATAAAGATGACCCAACTGTAGCATCGTTAGTGAGATTAAGTCTGAAACCTCAGTGTAACTTCTGTGGCATATGTAACATCAGCCCATTTGCCCCATTTGCACATTTTTTTGCGTTCATGCACGGTTCAATGGTCATATAAGACTTCATTTTGAGTTCAACAAATCTAACATTTATGGGGCAGACATAAGCACCATTTCTTTGGCAAAACATGATCTACTGGGAGTTGGTACTTTGAGGAAGCCATTGTTTGACTCGGGCATCATCTTTACATAATAAGATTCTTAAACGGAACAACACCCCTCCTGGATTTCCATAGGCGCTCTACATACTAACTCTAGTGACAAACAATGAGTGAATCAGGACCCTGAGGGTGGTACAACCTGGAAAATGTAACACAATCAGAAATCGGGGATTATTATTATCATTTTACCTTTTCAAAACGGACATGCTGACTTCAGTTTCCAGCCCGTTGGTAACTGAGGATGAACAGATGAGACTTTATCTGAGTTCCACAAACAGACACTGGTTCTTCCCATTCAAAACACATAAATATGTAAATGCCTCATGTCCTCTTCAAACGCTCTATTTGATTTCTGTCCCTTATGTTTGAGACAGAAAGGATGACTCAGTAAAATGTTTTTTGTTTTGTTTTGTTTTTTCTGAGGTGGTTCTGGTAGTTTCGAGAGCTTGTATGAACTCTAAATAGTCAAGGAATGTATCATGCATTGTTTTTGTTGCAGCTTGTAAAATGGGGATTAGGACATAGTAACAGTAACCCCACTGCTTTTGTTAAGAGTGGAAGTGGGTTACATATAGAGAAAAAGGAAACAAAGATATGTAACCCACACTCTGTAAAAAAAAAAAAAAAAGAAAGAAAGAAAAAAAAAAGAAAAAGAAAAAACATTTGAGAATTCACCTACCTCCAGGTGGCTGACATTTTTGTATCTCTGAAAATGTCAGATGTCAACTTTTTTTCATGTATATATTTTTTTTTGCTTTCCCCCCCCCTTCCTCCCAGTTTGGTTATTGCCAGTTACCTTGTATTTTTCTGTCCCCCATCTCTTGCAAAACCCCCCACATAGGCAGTGTCTGATACCTATGGAGTCAAGCCACCGGTCTTTTCACCGACTGTGGAGGACTTTTCCCCAGAAACCTGATGCACACAGAGGTTCCTGCTATGCTCCCCAGTTTGGTCTATCACTAATCTAGCACTCAGACCAGTCAGTGGGAGCTGCCCTCACAGCGGCAGGAAGGTGATCCTGCCTGAACCCCGCCAACTGTGTTTGGAAGCACAACCACTGAAAATAAAACCAAGTTTTCAAGCAAAATTCAACCAAAAAACAACAACAATAACAAACAACAAAACATTAGTAATAACATTTACTTATGATGTCAGTCCAATTGACAAATCACATAAAACAATCTTACTGTATTTTTACAACCTTATGGTTCTGCACATTAACAACAACAACAACAACAACAACAACAATAATAATAATAATAAACAAGTCAATTTTTCCACTTTGTTATCCTTGAAATACAAAGTTAAAACTGAATACCTCATTTGCGGATATTAAGTCATTCAAATGACGTATTTATCAGATCGTGGGGATCTGGTCTTTGCCGTCACTTCACGAGTAAAGGTTGATTTTGACCTGGGAAACTCATCAGGTAATCACAGACCACATTATTTGATTGATATGAAAATGGGCAGGACTCTAGGCCTCAAAAGCCAGGTGAGAAGAACTTTGGTAAAGATTCACCATTCTTCTTAACAACAGTCTGCCATGTTTTTTTTCCCATTTTGTCCCGCAGGGCTTCTGTACTTTATCTTGACCTGGATTACGTTCATGAAAATTAAAAACACAAAAGACATTATTTCACATAATATGAAAAGATCAAAACAAAAGATCATATTCACTGTAAGTTTAGCATTGAATTTATTTATTCATTATTGGAGTAGTATGTGGATAAGATGTCCTAAATCTCCCACTATGTCTCATTCTTTCAGAGGTCCATTGCTGTGCCTAGTGTGTCTGTGCTCTGTGTTCAGATACACTTCTGCAGGTGAGTCAGAAGTAGTGTAACACTTAGACAACGCTGAACACTGACTGACCCCAATTGAGGAGAAATGTGTTTGCTGGAAGGCTGGAAACACAGATTTAGTTTTTCAGTGGTGTGCCGTACCTTACGTACCAAACTGAACATCATGCCTACAGCCAAATGTAACTGGGTTTCGGTATAAACTCATCAGTTTTGTTAACTTTCCTTCACTCCATGCTCTTGACTGTACTTAAAATTTCTAATCCTCTGTCTCATTGTCTCTAGTTGCAGCCTTGAGTGACTGTGCTGCTGTTGGGAGCATATGCCACACTTACGCAGAATGCCTGAAAACACGTGACAATGACTTCATCTGTGTATGCCAAATGGGTTACAACGGAAACGGCCTGCGTTGTGAGGACATTGATGAATGTGTGACCGGCCTCCATGGCTGCCATCCAAAAGCTCGCTGCATCAACACTCTGGGCAGCTACAGCTGTGTGTGTTTAGCAGGCTACTCTGGTAATGGCATCCAGTGCCAGGATATCGACGAATGTCAAACTAGTAATGGAGGGTGCCACGTCAACGCCATTTGCACCAACAGAGAGGGTGGTCGAGATTGTCGGTGCAAGACTGGCTTTGTTGGAGATGGCTTTCAATGCAGGGACGATGATGAATGCAACAGACGAGGCATCTGCCACTGGAATGCAACATGCACAAATAACCCTGGCTCCTATGTGTGCACCTGCAACATGGGTTATAAAGGCAATGGAAACTACCTTTGTCTGGACATTGATGAATGCTCGGAGACCCCCGGTGTCTGTTCCTCCTCACTTGGCTATAGAGGTTGTAGAAACTTGCCCGGTACCTACAGCTGCACGTGCAACACTGGATACCGCAGCAATGGGCAAACCTGTCAGGACATTGACGAGTGTGCGGACAATATCTGCAGTTTATTTGCAGACTGTGTAAACACGCCAGGTTCATATCGCTGCACTTGCCACACTGGCTTTGTGGGCAATGGCCTCACTTGTGTTGACATCAATGAATGTAATGGGGAGAACAGTTGTGATCCTAACGCAATCTGCATCAATGTGCTTGGTAGTTACGACTGTTCGTGTCGCGCCGGGTTTATCGGCGAAGGATCACAATGTACAGACATTGATGAATGCAGCACAAATAATATCTGCCCACCCAGTGCCGCCTGTGTAAATACAGCAGGGTCATTCTACTGTGACTGTGGCAGGGGATATACCTTCAATGTAACACGGCTTCAGTGCGAGGACATGAATGAATGCGCCATGGGTCGCTGCAGCCCATTTGCCTCCTGTGAAAACTTCCCCGGGTCATTCACCTGCACCTGTTTACCTGGTTACCGAGGTGACGGTATCTCCTGTGAGGATATTAATGAGTGCTCGCTTTCCCAGCAATGCCACTCCAATGCTGTCTGTATCAACCTGCCGGGGACATACAACTGTAGCTGCATGGCAGGTTATCGTGGGGATGGTGTGACCCGCTGCACTGATGTGAATGAGTGTCTCGTGGACAATGGTGGATGTAGAAGCAGGGCCATCTGTCTCAACAGCATGGGTTCCTTCTCCTGTAGCTGCCCAGATGGCTTCAGGCTAATAAACCGCACCATTTGTCAGGATATCAATGAGTGCCAAATTCTGGATGCACCTTGTCAGGTAAACGAGCAATGTTCCAACACAGAGGGCTCTTACGAATGCCCCTGTAAGCTGGGATTCGCCCGTTCTGGAGCACGGATGGAATGCTCAGATGTTGATGAATGCTCAGCGAGTCAGCCCTGCCACTCCAACGCCACGTGCCTAAATTCTGTCGGCTCCTTCACTTGTACCTGCAAATTTGGATTTTCTGGTAATGGCACCAGATGCGAGGACATCGATGAATGTGCTTCAGAAGACACATGCCACCCGTACGCTATATGCTCCAACGTCCCTGGCGATTTCTCGTGCAAATGCCAACAAGGTTTTATAGGAGACGGCTTCACCTGCCAGGACATAAATGAGTGTGTCCTCTCGAATAATACCTGCCCTTCATTTTCTGTGTGCGTCAACTCCCTAGGAGCTTACGTGTGTTCTTGTCAAAACGGAACCGTGGCTTACAATAATACTTGCGCTTCACCTAGTCGAGGGTGTGATCCCATCTGCCATCCATATGGACTTTGCCACCCCACACCTGCTGGGTACCAGTGTGTATGTGATGTTGGCTTTGAGGGAGATGGACTCACCTGTTCAGATGTTGATGAGTGTCAAAAAAATTTCTGTACCCAAAATGAGACAGAGTGCCAGAACTACCCTGGCTCTTATGCGTGTGTGTGCAAAACTGGCTACGTACAAAACGGGACAGAGTGCACTGGTAAATACATTTGGGAGATGTGTCATTAATTATGTTATGTTGCTGATGACAAGAGATAACTACAGCAGAGTATTGCAGCCATGACTGTATTTTGAGATTTAAGTTGAAATCTTAGTATTATTCTTAAAATTCTGACTTAATTCTTGACATTTCAACTTTGTTCTTGAACTACAATTTTGACTTTAAACTCAGAATATTCTTGAAATTTCATGTTTAATGTGGAAATTTCGAGTGTGTTCACGAAATTAATTTCAGTATGAAGATCAACAATTTGACCATAAAAGTGAAATTTTGCATCAAATCTCAAATTGTTCTTTTTTAGGTGGGCTTAATATTCCTCGATAGTAAACAACTTGCAACATTTGTATTTGTAATATTTAGCATTCAGTGCTAATTAGATGAATTCAGTTGAATTCAGTGTATACAGAGGCATTTTAGATAATATTTGACTGACTCAAAAATGTCTAAATTTAAACCAGCTCTTAATTTAAAATCCACACCAATAACGTAGTTACTGCGTTTATTTTTACCTTGGAAAATAATTTGGCATCACTACATGCTAATAATACCAAATTTTAATGAGGTTGTTCATGTTCAAAACAAATTCATCAGTGTCCTGTAAGTATACCTCAAAGCCCTGTACACAAAGTGAAAGTGTCAACATAAACATTATAGAAGGCGTTTTTTCTTAACTGAGTCACTTACAATTTGCAATTTGGTATCTAGCAGGTGCTTTTAACCAAAGCAACTTTACAATAAGGCTTGTTTTCACTTACTGCTTGTTTTCACTTGTTTTGACTATTTCAGTGTTTCTCTTGCTTCGTTTTTCTTTTATTTCAGATGTGGATGAGTGTGAGTCTGGAGTAAATGAATGCAGTGAGTTTGCAAGGTGTCTGAACACGATAGGAAGTCACCAGTGCTTCTGTCTCAACGGCTTCACGGGGGATGGCGTGAACTGTACAGGTAAACTCCCTTTATAACGTAGCTTTTGTTTTGTGTCTCTCTGCTTAGGCGTGGACTCTCTTTTTTAGTCTTTTTAGGGCTGTTTCCCTGACCCTGTCCCATTTTGGATGACTTATAGACATTGATGAGTGCCAAACCCTAAACGGAGGATGCCACCATGTTGCCAGCTGCACAAACACCCCAGGGTCCTATGAGTGTGCCTGTCCGTCTGGCATGTCTGGATCTGGCTTTGACTGCCAGGACGTGGACGAGTGCTCTGAGAACTCCACCTTGCCAAACAACTGCAGCGATCTTGCTCTCTGCCAAAATTCGGAGGGTTCCTACAGCTGCCAGTGTCAGGATGGTTACCAGGGTGATGGTTTCACCTGTGAGGATGTGGATGAGTGCCTGCCACCGTCACTTTGCGGAAGCAACATGACCTGCTCCAATTCACCAGGCTCATATACATGTGCCTGCATTCTCGGCCTAGTTTACGATTATGGCACTTGTGTGAATGAGGAGGATTGTGAGAATATCAGCACCATTTGTAGCCCACATGCTGAGTGCAGCCTGAAGCTTGGCTCTTACTATTGTGGATGTCAAACTGGATTTTATGGAAATGGCACCGAATGCTGGGATGTGGATGAGTGTGATCTAGTGCAGTGTCCAGAGTTCTCCTACTGCTTCAACATGGAAGGTTCCTATCGCTGTGACTGCTGGGATGGTTTCCAGTACAATGGGACATACTGTGAGGATGTGGATGAATGTGAGATAGGCAATTTCACTTGCCCTGAGGATAGTACATGTATAAACAGAGAAGGAGGTTACCACTGCTCCTGTAATATCGGCTTTGTGTCTAATAACTCATTGTGTATGGACATTGATGAATGTTCCATTGGGCTGGTGCAATGCCCTAATACCTCTGATTGCCAGAATACCCTTGGGTCATATTTCTGTGAATGCTGGGAAGGGTACCTAGGTAATGACACAAGTTGCGAGGATATTGATGAATGCTCGGACAACACTACATGTCCAGAGCATAGTAGCTGTGTAAACACAGATGGTGGATATCTGTGTCCGTGTGATGCTGGATTCTCCAACAATGGCACCAACAGTACAGAATGTTATGACATAGATGAGTGTTCAGAATCAGAACCAGGAATGCTGTGTACAAACGGGACGTGTGTCAACACTCTTGGATCATTCTACTGCATGTGCAATGAGGGTTTTTGGAGCAACGATACAGAATGCTTAGATGTAGATGAGTGCTCAGAAATTCAGGGTGACTCTGTTTGCCAACCTTATTCCATTTGTGTCAATCTCCCAGGCTCTTATGAATGTAATTGTATTCAGGGCTTCTTGCTGAATGACACAGAATGTCAAGATATCAATGAATGTCAAACAGAAGAGAGTCCTTGCACTGACAATGCGCATTGCATCAACACTGCTGGCTCTTTCCTTTGCCCCTGTGTGTCTGGTTATGAGGCTCAAGGCCCGAACTGCACAGATATAAACGAATGTCTTTTCAACACTTCTTGCCGAGCTGACCAGGTATGCACCAACGAGCCAGGAACATTCCATTGCTCCTGTCCTATAGGATACCATGAGGAATCAGGGGCCTGCGTCGACACAAATGAATGTTATAATGCCACAGCTGTGTGCCATCCTCTGGCACGATGCTGGAATACGGCCGGCTCCTTTTCCTGCCACTGTCCCTCTGGTTACTCTGGCGACGGTTCGTGGTGTCATGATATAGATGAATGCTCCATGATTCCCTCCCCTTGCCACCGTCAAGCCCAGTGCATCAACACCCCTGGGTCTTATCTGTGTGTGTGTTCGCCTGGTCTGATGGCAGTGGGTCCTTTGTGTGTGGACCTGGATGAGTGTCAGCAAAACAGGGGTGGGTGCCATCCTGCTGCAACATGCTTCAACTCTGTGGGTCGTTTCCGGTGCCAGTGTAACAGTGGTTGGGTTGCCACAATTCAGAATGGGCGTGGAGTCAGAGGCTGTGCTGACCAGGACGAATGCCTGTCTCCCTCTGCATGTCATACCAACACAACATGCTCTAATTCCCATGGATCGTTCAGCTGCACCTGCCCTGCTGCAAATGTCTACTGTTTAAAGATGGCACGAAAGGGTGGGCAACTGAGTTATAATCCAACACTTTTAAAGCACCTTTAAAAGTGTCCTTGTGCAGTTTCCATGTCTATTAATACATGTCTGTAGTTATGTAAAATATGACACACTAACAGGACATGTTGAAGAAAAATGATTGCATAAAAGAGGACAGGTTTGGATAAGCACTCACATCTTTCTTATGAAAAACCTATCTCTTTCTCTATTGTTATAATCAGCCAAACAGCTGTTTTACTGTTCACTCAGAGGCCTCTGTAACTTGAAGATATGAAATCTGCTTGTTATTACGATGACATACTAACACTTGCAAATTCTATTTAGTTGAAACAATGTACAACATAGATGAATGTGTTTGCTAATACATCAACAGAGAGTGATCTGTACCCCTTTGGAGAAGAAGTTGGTGATACAGGCGTTCCAGTGACAGTAGCAGATGGCAATTCTCCTTACATCTCCCCCCCAAATGGCTTTCCTTTCCTGGGAAAACTGTATGCCAGAATTTATGTAAGAAAGCAGATTGAATTACATGTATACTGTAACGTTTTCAAATGACACTAGCATGTAAAATATCATGATTAGTTTTGTGACTGTCAGAATCTGATCAAATTTGACATGACAGGAGTGTAAGTGAAGTACAACCATTATAGTAGCATTACATTCACAACAGTTCATGAGGACATGGTATTCAACATTTACCTAATCATAACAGTTAGTAATGATGATTAAAATGATTTACAAACCAGCATTTTTCTACTTGAATGTATTTACTGCTAAACAATTTTGGGTTAAATTTTGAGTTATTTTGTTGCTCAGCTATGTGATTAACAGAATCTGACTGATATGTGACTGATAGAGTCTTTCCTCATTAGTTCTCAGATAATGGCTTGGTTCAGTTCCAGTCTCTCAATGAGAATGAGAAGCTCTTGTTGCCTAACCCATTTCCTGCTGGTTTCCGTGGAAACGAAAGCCTCGCAATGCTAGCAGTGTTCTGGGATGACGCTGACCTCACGTTAGGGGAAGGAAAGCTGTTCTATCAGGTAAGCGACCATACTGCAACTGCAAGTATGCCATAGGGATAACACATTAAACCTGGGTAGAACCTCAAGATTTTTGAGTAACCATGAGAAAATGTTGAGTGACTAAATGACCAAGTTCTGAGGCTGTGCTCCATGTTCATGATGTCCCATTTTGGTCACTTATGTCTCTCCTTCAATGGATCTCTCTTCAACAGGAATACCACCAACTAAACATGTCAGATATCTACTCTCAAATAGTCTTTAACCGCACAGCAGAGGACGTGACAAGATTTGAAGCTCAGAGAGGGAGACAACAGTTTAAACCCACTTGGATCCTGAAAATCACGTGGGACCATGTTCTGCCTGTTTCCTATCAGGGAGTCAACTTGTCTGAGGTTAGCAACTTAATTCAAAGATGTGATGGCCAGATAAGCACAGGATTCTAATGAAATTGTTGCAAACTTCTCTGCTTGAGTAGAGATACTTAATAAGCA
Organism: Chanos chanos; assembly: GCF_902362185.1. NCBI lineage: Eukaryota > Metazoa > Chordata > Actinopteri > Gonorynchiformes > Chanidae > Chanos > Chanos chanos. The sequence continues at coordinate 46,482,321 of NC_044498.1, read as the reverse complement.
CATGACCATAATCTTAAATCAGTTGATTCCTGTGGTCGGAGCTAACTTGACATTCTCAAGCAAAAGTAGAGGAGGTGTTGATGAAAAGGGGATACAGGCACAATTAAAGACTGTGTCACAAATAAAGATTTTTACTAAATGATGCTGTGGCATATTTCAGTTCCTGATGTCAATCTGCGATAAAAGCTTGTGGGTAGCAGTAGTTCCATTTTACTGAAAATGAATGGAAGGTATAGTCCTTTGTCGTTTCACAACCCCTGAGGAAATGCGAAACAAGGTGTGATACAGTACCGTTTGTTTTTGCCAAGTTCAGCTTTCTTCATCTCTGTATATTATAGCATTATCTTGTGCTGACAGGAAAGACTAACAATTACTCGTCAAAACAGTCATGGGTTCCACATATGTGCTATTTGACATACATATGTTATTTTCTCACTGCTATAAGTTTTCATTGAAACTATCCAGTATGATTTTACAGACCAACACCTTCCAGTGCATTCTGACCACGGATGGAGGCCGTTCATTTGCCCTGCTGCGCTTTGGTGATATGAAATGGGGTCCAGGACAAAGGCTGCACCACGGTGCACTGATTGGCTATACTGATGGGAGGAATCACTTCCACAACGAGACTACCAACCCTCCTGACAATCTGTTTGGGCCACGGGGGCGTTACAGGCCCCAGGAGGTCACGGGCAACACAGGCCAGTTAGGCCAACTAGTGTATGACCTGACAGGACCCACAGATAGCAGTGCTGATCCACAAAGGCAGTGCCAGTTGTGGGCCGTTAGGGAGCCAGACCCAAAGGAATGGGTCAAAGGACTACCATCATGCCCCTGTACTCGAGCGCAAGCAATGGGGGACCTTGCATTTGGGCCAGAAACGCTGCCAACCCAGCTGGGGGCTCGAATAAGGGAGCTCAGAGGCCTTCGTTGGGGAGGCAGTGGAGGCCATGTCTTTCAGTCTATACTTACAAACAGGAACGGCTCTGGAAAAACCTGTGTGTACGATCCGCAAGGCCCTCTGCTTGCTGGATACAGCGAGCGCTACTTCACCAGTGACAAGGGGCAAGAACACATAGGTATAAAACGCTGAAATGACCATAGTCTACAATTATGTGATAGCCAGTTTTATGGCAGGTTGTTGGTTAGGTAGCTCAGATATTATGGAATACAGTCCAGATTGCTGTGAATTACAGGCTAGTACACATTTATAAATAGTTCCATTTTACTGATAAAGTATTGTCATATGTTTCAGTTGCGCTTACCATGTTTTATAGATTAACATTACAAAACATGCTGATCATGATCAATTCATACATTTTTGTCTACTGCATCATCTCCCTCTGTCTCTATTTATCTCTATCTCATTTTCTCCAGAAAACGACCTCTTGCCCTTCCAGCTATGCTGTGTTCAGTCTCCTCTGTGTCACCTCTATCTATCGAAGAGACCACTGGATCGATGTCAGGGCTATGGTTTTATGAGTCCTGACCACAGCATACCTGCCAACAAAGCAACTCCAGGAATTGGTGAGAACCACATCTTCTCAGACAACCCAACCTCTTCACAATCAATACTCTTGATCATTTCAGAGTAAAAGTGCATCTAGAGAGAATAGGTAACTTGCAAACGTTCAGCTATGGAAAAGATGCACAGATACTTTCCGCATCAGATTGTACCGTTCATTTAGCAAGATATTTGTCTTTCCGTTGTCAGTTTTCCTATGTTCGTTAATCACCTCACCATGTGGGTGCCCGGTTAATAAAAAAAAAACCCTTTTCATCTACACAGGAATGGCATATGGTAGTCTTCATTTCATCACTTTCGATGGCACCGAGTACACCTTCAAGGCCCTGGGGGAGTTCGTGATACTGCGGCTGTCTTCAAACACAGGGTCAAACATCTTCACCCTGCAGGGAGAGACCGGGGTGGTGGAGACGAATGGACAGCCGAGACGAGTGCCCGCTTTTGTGCGCATGGCCGCCTATCACCAGGGCATTGGCAAGGTTAGAGTCTCCATCAAAGACCAGAGGGAGAGCCAGATGGGCCCCTCAGTGAGAGAGAGAGAGAGAGAGAGAGAGAGAGAGTGATAATAGTAACGTTATGTCTGACCTGTAGTATCCTGGTGTTGCACGTAGGTGGAGTGGCGATGTGCAGAACCTGAAGAGCAGCTTCAGATCCTTGTAAATGATGTGGAAGTCCCAGTCTCTGTGGGTAGGAATTCCTTTGATGGCTCTCTTAAACAAACACACACAGGGTCAGACAAACACACATGCACGCGCACACGCGCACAAACACAGACAGACAGAGAGAGAGAGAGAGTGAGAGAGAGAGAGAGAGAGAGAGAGAAATGGCAGAGAGAAAAAAAACACAAAACATTTTAATCTTTATTTTTCATGTTAAAGTAGGTTGTGTTAAGCACTAAACATAAGGGCCCCGTCTCTTTATCTACTTTTAGTGAGACAAAAAGCAATGTTTATGTGTAAGTAGTGACATCTGCTGTTCGTACAGGTGTGGTGCATGGGGGTGGAGAAGACTTTGCCGTGCGCTGCACCTCTCTGAGGCGCTGTGTGGTAGTCTATGCGAGTGGACTGAATGTAATGGTTTGGCGGGGAGACGCTGGGAGGCTGTCCACACTCGTGGAGGTCCCTCAGACGTTCTACAATCGCACCGTGGGCCTGTTAGGCCTCTGGAGCTCCAACAGAATCGATGACTTCTTACTGTCTAACGGACAGCTACTACCCTTACCCAACAACAACACGCCCAATGAGGAGAACCTGCTCCCCTTTGGTCGATCCTGTGAGTACCCATCTCAGGAAGTGTGATTGCTTGTTTCTGCATCACGTTTGTTAATATTGTTAGCTGGTACATTCATACTGTTTTATGTTTACCCCTACATGTCTCTCTATATGTGTTTTTGTGTGTGTGTGTGTGTGTGTGTGAGTGGGAGTGTGTGAATCGTAGGTCTTAATAGCTGTAACTTCTAACAACTTCAGTTTTATATACACATTTGCTTTGTGAATATGTGTGTTGTTTGTTGTGTTTGTTGTTGTTGTTGTTGTTGTCTGTTTCCTTGAGTTCATACACTTCACTCTGTGTCTCAGGGACCGTGCCTGCTCCAGAGAGCTTGCTGTTCTCTGTGCCTCCTCTGACTCCATTTCAGCCTATAAGTATGGAGGAGCTGATGTCTGCCAGCCCTACGGTGCTGGACAGATTCACGCAGACCTGTCGCGGCATCATGCAGTGTGTTCACGACATCTTAGCCACCGAAAACACAGACCTGGGCGTGCAGACTCTGGCGGACTGGGAAGAGTACCACGACCTCACGCTTACCCTCGGTCCGTCTCACCAGCCTCTTCCTTCCTCTCTCATCCACAAATGTGCTTATCAAAAGCATAAGGCTAATTTCACCGACCTGCCTCGATCCTTTTACGGCGACTATTAGTTCATGTCCGACCGTAGATCCGATGATCTATGATCAGAAATTTCCAGTTTCCGGTCTCTCACTTAGCCTTATCCCTGACCCGAGTCAAAAAAAGTGAGGAAAAGTTATTACATGGAAAAATGTTTTGAGGTCTTAAGACAAATTTTGGCATATTGGGTACCTGATGATTTGTCAGTAGTACACTTTCTATTGCATATGTTTGTGCTGACTTAATTACCTCTTGTTAAAACAACTTGACAGACATGAAATGTTGAATGAATGTTGAAATGCGCTGTGATTGTCAGTGTATCTGTCTGACTTCGTCTGTACGTGATACAGGGAACATGCCGCCCATAGTGACTGAGCCCATTGTGATTCGATGTAAGGTGAACTCTACGGTCAGAGTGCAGTTCATGGCCCAGGACCCCAACAGAGATCCAATCAGTTTCTCCCTGCTGTTCCCACGACCTCCACAGGCTACCATCTCTAATGGTAAGATCCTGGCCCTTCTCTCATGTGTTTGTGGATGTCCTGCTATTGGCAAAATGTCACATTAATTTTCAGCACAGATTCTGTGTTTCAGGCTTTTTTCCCCTGCACTTGCTACGGCCAGTAATTTGCCTTACCGCGGCATAAGCCACACAATTTCTGTCTCACAAATTCATTGGGCCAGTAGAGAGATTAGACTATTGAAACTACAACTCTCATTGGAATACACTAAATCATGTAGGATTTTTGAGTGTCTTTATGGATTTAATGGACTTGAAAAAAATAAATTAAGACAACATATTACAGGCAGTGTTCTTTAATAGATGTAATGTCATCTTGTATTGAGCACAACTACTCGTGCTAACCAAAATAACATGATTCCAAAAAAATAGGATTAGCCACAAACACAGTTGATAACAATACACTGACTGAGAAATACATTTCGGAATGCCGATGTTTTTTTCCATCTCCACCTAAGTTAAATAGACGTGGGCTTAAAATTCCCATAGTTCCAGTCATTAGACCATTCCCCTTACTTTAGCTTACTGGGTTCGGACCCCCTGCAGTGGTGCCAGACCACAACCACCAGCCAGGGTCAATGTAACTCAGTAGTGAGAGTAAATTTTTCCTTCATCAGCAGGTCTTAATTCTATTACTCCTACACACTACAAAGTAAAAGAAAACCGACTAGTTTTTCTCCACACATTTCTATATTCCTTCACAGGGTTGGTGGCTTTACACACACTAAATGCCTCCAGTTCGTCTCTTTTCACACCGATTGCTTTTCTCTGTCAAGGTTACCTCCTCATTTCCCTGCTCCTTACAGGTGTTCTGGTGTGGACTCCTCTCAGCATTCAGCCTGTGTCACTGACGGTCCGTGTGAGTGACAACATGTTCAGTTCCATGCTGAGCCCCATTCTACGCCTGTGTAACTGTCTCAACGGGGGCACGTGCCAGTACGAGACCGTAGTCGAGAATCATCTACAGGGCAAATTCCAGGTAACCTTGGTAACTTATCTTAGTCTGTCACTGAACAGTCACAGCACGGTGCGTAAACCCTCCTCTGGTGAAAAGAACGTGGCATAAACAGTCATCAAGGACATTAGAAAACAAACCCTTCTGTGTTCTTCTGTAGCACAATGTGGCTACACACACACACACACACACGCACACACACACACATATACATTTTCTCTGTTCTGTCAGGTGGTGGGATGCCTATGTCCAGATGAGTTCCGTGGCAGGTTTTGTGAGAACAGGAGAGATGTGTGTAAAGGCGAGCCCTGCTTCCCTGGAGTGGAGTGTTTCAACCAGAGAGCTTCAGGAAGCTTCACCTGTGGACAGTGCCCTCCCCCGACCGTGTACCAGGACAAACAGGGCTACAAGTGCTTTGAAAACAGTCAGTATTGTGCCAAGGCACTCTCTCAATGAATGAGTGAATAAATGAACAGATCATCACTATCGCTAATAATGCATTCACTACTGATAATAACACATAGAAATTAAGAGACATCATAGGCAAATATTTTGATACTTTTTATGCCAATGCAACTTTCTGAAACATTTATTGATTTTTGCTATATAATTGAACCTTGATAAATATTTAACAAACATGGATATTCATACCAGTATTTTGAATTTTGAACATTTATCAAAGATAAATAAATATTGCACATTTGGCATGTGATATAGTAGATAGAATGATAAGTAGAACGATAGAACGATAGAACGATAGATAGATAGATAGAACGATAGAACGATAGATAGATAGATAGATAGATAGATAGATAGATAGATAGATAGATAGATAGATAGATAGACGGTTAAGTTTGCCATCTCGATCATAAAAACTAATGTGTTAAGAAACATTAGCGGCAATACCACACAGACCACAGTGAGCAGTCATTTATTAAAAGCAGTATTCTGTCTAACTTTGCTCTCACAGATTTCTGCCTCCCTCCTCAACCTTACCCGTGTCATCAGCTGGCTGACTGTACTAGCACTGGGTACAACTACACCTGCACATGCAAGCCTGGTTACACAGGGAATGGACAAGTGTGCACAGGTACAACACACATAAATGGGAGCACACACACACACACACACACCTGCACATGCAAGCCTGGTTACACAGGGAATGGACAAGTGTGCACAGGTATAACACACATAAATGGGAGCACACACACACCCACCCACCCACACACACACACACACACACACACACACAATACCCTCTGTCTTTCTGTATACCACAGATATAGATGAGTGTCTGGACCCATCTGCCTGCCCAAATGCCAAATTTGAGTGTGTGAACACACCCGGATCTGTTCACTGCTCCTGTCGCTACCAGAGCGCCAGAGAGACGGACGGGTGTGGTGAGTGAAAGAGAGAGAGATGTTCACCTTTCATGTTCATCTCTGATTCCCATTCCACTGATTCCTCTTTCACTACTGAAGCTGCTGTCTGATTATTAACTAACCTCGTGCAGTTACCTTGTTCTATTACTGTTGCATTGAGGTGATACAGGTTGCTGTAACTTGGCCTTTGAAAGAGTGCATGTTTTCAAAAGTAATCAGAAATTTTAGAATTCAACATGATGCTAAATTTATTTACTTCTCTTGCAGGTGACTCAGCCAATCCAACAGGTGAGCTTCTAATTTTACATTTTTCCAACAACTTCTGGAGGGTGCTGATAACGCATTTCGCAACAGCGTTAAATAGAGGAATACAGAGCACCATTTTTTTAATGACTTGTCATTTCCAGGTTGGAATATCTTTAATGTGTCCATGGGTCGGAATGGCCAGGACTCTGCGCTACAGGGACTTAGACAGGTGAGTTTGTGTGCGTGTGTGTGTGTGTGTGTTTGATATTCATTTTCTAATGAGTAAGTTATCAAACTAAATTCTACTCCTGGGTCTGGACCATCAAATTCTAATCCTGCTCTTTCGCAGCTGGAACAAATCCTGTCTCTGGGCTTCCAGAATAAATTCTACAATGCCAGTGTCAAAGCCCGCAGCTCCGGATCACCAGCTGGCATGAACGAATACAGAATCAATGTGTCTACTGACACACCTCACTGGTATGTCAGGGACTACCTGAATCGAGTCAGTCGTTTCTACGGCATCGGCGAAGTGTATGTAGGAGGTGAGACACTAAATGACACTAAATGAGTGGACATAAAGTCAAGTGTAATTATCAGTATCAACGTTTCAGCGGAATGGATTTCAGAGGGTACTTCGGGGATTACTGGATGTTACCTCTCCTTTTCTGGAGACTATTGTCCTATTTTCATTCTGTTCTTACAGACCTCGATGAGTGTAAGGCGAACGAGGCAGTGTGTGAGAAGCCCGCGCTGTGCGTCAACACGTACGGGGGCTACAGGTGCCTCTGTAACGGCACTGAAGTCGACGACGCTCAGTCCTGCATTTTAGGTACGTAGCTAAATAACAGTGAATACTGAGGGGGAGGATCAGGTAACCGAACTTTATTTTACTAGATTCAGTAAATCGTAAAATGCCCTCATACACATTATTTTAATCTGTATTTAGCTGTCCCAGAATACAAATGATTATGTCAGCGGATATTAACTGTAGGTCTTTGATGAAATATGGCACTAGAAATGAACATCCTCCTCTCTCCATCTCTCCATTTCTCTCTCTCTTTCTCTGGGACAGACAGGGGTGGTGTGAACCGCACAGGGACAACTGAGGAGGAGTCTATGGAGGATAAGAAACCGCTGATCCTGGGGCTGGTGCTGGGTATTGGGATCCCCTTGCTGCTCTTACTCCTGCTGGCTGCTCTGGCCTGCTTCTGCTGCTCACGCAAGAAGACCGTCACTGGAGAGTGAGTTTACTGACCACCAAACACAAACGAGCACATTATGCTCTATGCTACAGAGCATTATATTCAAAGTCAGTGAAGTGAACATGATTAGGCATGCCTCAGAAAGACTATATGTTAACTTAATTGTTTTTCTATTCTAATGTCTATTCTAGTTTTATTTACTGATATCACGCCTATGTTGTGAATACGCTGGTTACAATTCAACTGGAGTAAAGTAAGATATTAAAGAGTAGGGCCGCTGTAAATTACACCGAAAATGTATTCACATCAAAAATTCAGCGTCTACTTCAAAGGCCTTCTCATCAGGCCTGTTGTTAATTTAGGTCACAGGAAAGCTGAGCCCATCTGGTACATCTGGCATTAGCCGCTGCCCTTGTTTACGAACTCTGTGACAAAAAGGGTCTTTAAACTATGTGCTGTTTAATCTAACGACTGCAATGGAAGATACTGTTTACCACCCAAAAGATGTCTCTCTGACTCCAGAAAGCTCATACGAGATTGTCACAGGGTTATTTATATTCGTGTGACTAAGGGAGAGTTGTATTGAGCGGCTGATACACATGATGGCTCACGTGTAGCGGAGAAACAGTTGCGTTATGAACAGTCATAAAAGAAATGTGTCATACTCAGGGTAAATACGCACAATTATCGACAGAAAGTCTCTTTTTTCCCTGTACGGTAGATGCCCTGTGCATGTGTATGTAAATCTCGTTCCTCCGTGTGTCTCTTCAGGATTCCTCACCTGTTGCCAGAATACGCCAAAGAACAGTTCGGTTCTCCACCGTTTGACTTTTCGGATCCGGCCCTCCATTATACCACCCACTGCAGCCCACGCATGCTGGACGACCTCACACCCAGACGCAAGAATTGGCATCGGTAACAGAGCCCGCGACCGTAACCATAGAGAGAGCGCTCGGTTCAGTAAGCAACTAAAAATGTATATATGTTTTTAAAGACAACGTCAAATGAAAAGGAGATTGATATGTTATTTATGTTATACTGGAATAATAATGTCCTACAAATGGAGAGATTTCTCAAATCCATAGTGTAGGCAGCCATATTCACCAGAGATGTGGGAAGCATTTCCGTCAATCCAGGTTTTTTTTTTTAAATCAAAAATCAACAACATGTATTTCATACATGTGCTAATGGCTGATGTGTGTAAGACGGTCTCCGTGACCCCATAGCGAAAACACAAAGTTTGAGATTATGAATCAGGTAAAATTCCTGTTTGATGTGCCTTTTACAGATCATGTGCTGTAAACGCATTAAAAATCGCCTGTCTGTTTTCAGTTCTGCTTATGAATTCAGTGACATTTGGCCATGTTCAAGCAAGACACTTTAACATTGTACATCTCGTTGTGTAGATATAGTTTGTGATTTTCCAGCACTTAGACAGATCCTCAGGCTAAACTGTATCACTGTAAAATAAATCACCTGTTCAGGGATATCCAGATCTCTTCTTCTAAATGACTGTTTCCTGCGACTTTTAACTTGGTTGTGAAATCAAACAATAAAGAAAGAGGCTGTAACCGTGGTAATGCACACACATTTGGACTAGAAAATCAATGCTTTTCTAAAGTAAGCTTCATTATTCTTGTTGTGGCAGACCCAAAATTCCATCTCGGGCTTTGTTCTTCTTTCCTTTGCTTCCCATTCTATAAAGGCAGTAGTGACGCTTTGTGGAAGTTTATGACATCAGTTGATGTTAAGACTCAGCACATGCTGAACAACAACAACAACAAAAAGATAAAAGAAAAAGAAAAGAGGAAAGGGGGAAGTTGTGAAAAGAGGCCATTTAATGTGACCTGGAGTCGGGTAAAAACTGCAGCACGCACTTCCTACCACTGTGTGGCAGTGGTGTGATGGAGTCTGGGTGGAGAAGATCATTCAATCACCAAAGGCTGTGATGAAGCCCCAGCAGACACCTGCAGCTCTGCGGTTCCCCCTCTCTCTCTACAGAGTGGACAGTGTGTGTGTGTGTGTGTGTGTGTGTGCGTGTGTGTGTGTGTGTACGCACGGTGGCCCCTGCAAGATGAGATCATCCAAGTGCTTTTTAGCTCTGCACTGCAGAGGAAGGCCCACACAGGAAGGGTCAAGGGCAGGGCATGACACACAGAAATATGCGCACACACACACACACACTCTCTCTCTCTCTCTCTCTGTTTCCCTCTCCTCCCAGACAGACAGTCTCCTAAACCACTGTAACTTTTTTAACTTTTCCTGCCTCCTCAGTTCTTCCTCCTGTGCTCTCTCTCTGTTTTCCCTTTCCTCTTGCACCCCTATCAAGTATCTGGAATTTATCTACAACACTTACACGCACAAACACACACACACACACACACACACACATTCTCTGCAGTATCATTTACTTTATTTATTCATTTAATGTGTCTTGGATTAGTTACAAATCGAAATAGCTCACACTTATCAAGCACCCAAATCAAAACCTTCATTTTCAGTATAAGTCATGCGTATACAGGCAGAGAACAATTTCATTGGTTCTTCTCGTGTTTGGACTTTACACCTTTAAGAGTGTTATCGCAGGGCTGTAAAACCATAAAGAGCTAATGCTCTCAAGTGAATCCATTCATGCCCTATGTTGTCTTATCTTCTTTTTCCGTCATTTACAGAAACCTCCTGTCTACTTTTACAACAGAAACACCATACTCTGCTCCGATACCCACTGCTAAGAAATCACAAGTAGGAGCGAGTCAGACATGGACCGAATGCCATATGTATATTTGAATGACAATGTACAGATTGTATTTATTTTTAATAGGTTTTGGGGTATCCACGTATAATAACAAGTTTGAACAACAAATAATCCAACAAATGCTTCAACACTTGCTCAATAACCAATACATTAAAGCTACGCAACATCAAAACTGTCACGAACACACACACACACACACACACACACAAACACACCAAACGTTCCTTTTCCTGAAAGCCGACCCACTACCTCTGCATTGTTAGGTCTCATACATTAAAGATGACACAACCTCCAGTTACACAGGTAAACATCTACACCCCAGGTACCTGCCTAAGCACATGACAGGCCTCACTCATTCACTCCCCAGGGAAAAAAGGACACTTCACTTCACTTTGAGAACACCTCCTGAAGTGAACAGAAAAGCTGGCAGAGTAAACCGGCCAACTCTCCACTTCATAAAGCTTCTTAGAAAACGACAAGTCTGTCGTTTCCACCATGAGATTATGTTCGTTACACATGTGGACTTTAGCCTCACCCAACAGCCAAGTTTAGAGGCATGCTTTTGATTAACCACATGCCCTTTGGGTGTGTGATGAAGATACCATGGTGGTTTTTCATCAGGACTGTTCTGGAATGTTTTGGAGCAGATAAGCACATGTTCCCTTGTATACTGACACAATCAGATGTGCTTAACAGGACAGCAGAAAGCAGAGAGAGAGAGAGAGAAAGAAAGAGAGATGATAAACAAGCTACAAGAGGAGAAGAGAGTGAATCATTTCAGAGATAGAACCCATACAGAGATTAAAGTGGAGACTCAAATGTAGGCTTGCTCACTGTCACACCTAACACCCACATGTATGTGCTCTCATTTACCTCACTTAATCTATAAATAGCAATGTGATGCCATAGACATTCATGTGCTTTTGCAGCTCTCTCTCTCTCCCTCCCTCTCTCTCTCTCTCCCTCACACACACACACACACACACACACTGAACAGACGTTCTACAGCAGTGCAGAATACAGAAAGGACTTTCTTGACATCCACAAAAAGCCCTTTCATAATGGTCTTATGCTCAGTCTATAAAAAGCACCTATTGTAAGACGCACGCACACACAACCTTTGACCTCTCACAAACACCTAAGGAGTACACACAATACAGCACATACAAATCGTAAGCACAAGGTTACAACACATACATACGACAACAAATACGTATATCTATGGCTCAGAGGGCTCCTAACATACCAAACAGACTCAAGGGCCTCATCAAAGAGACTGAATTTAAACTTCACAAGGACAATTTCCTCGAACCATTTTTTCTCATTAATCTCTAACACAAGGTCACCTTTAACCTGGAGCAACTCCCAAGAGTAAGATTGAGGATCAAGGGGCATGGTCACGCCCCATAATAAACGCTACAAACTGCACTTAAAGTAATGAGACCAAAGATAAGAGAAATAGAAAGGAAAATGCTGAACAGATATTATGTCATTGCTGGGTTACATTTCACTCAACATTGCTTTAGAACAGTATAGAGGTCGGTACATGTACATTTTGGTCAAAGACACACGCATATTCATATAAATTTGAACTTGACAAATGTATGTTCCGCCCAGTATATGCATTCATACTTTGCCATTCCTTGGCTTCTCTTCCCTTTGTGATAGCTATGATATTTGTCTTGCATGGTCTTTCCCTTCTCTGCATTACATAATCTCTTTCATGAGTTAAAATCCTGAGTTGAAAAAACAGATCTGTGTGAATAGACTCCAGTGTGTTGCAGATTAGGCAGCAGCTAGAATCAAGTGTTAAGCTTACAGAGAGGCAGTTATTACCCAGCACACATCAAACAAGCACTCATAGGCAGTGAGAACAACCTTTGAATGAAAGAACAGTTTGTATGTGTGTATAGATGCTTTGATTCTTGCATGTGTACGGACGTGCGTGTGCGTGTGTTTGATTATACTTCAGAGTTTCCATTTCTCAAATGAGGAGTAGGATACACATTCCAACAGAAATGAAGTTAATTCCAATATAAAAAGGGAACATTGTTATACCTCAATGACCATCTTAGTAAACATGTTTATAAATGATAACATTTTCACAAGTCAAATAAGAACGAGCAAGCAGCTCATATCACCACAGCCACCTGACACTTTAGTCTACAAATCAAAAAAGTCAGCAGACACGTGTTCGTATGTGTCTGTCAAGTCCATTTCCCTCAACTTTCAGACACCAGCTTGACCCGTCAGGGACCGCCTGAGACCTGGAGTAAGTCTGTTATTATGTTCTGCCTAAAAAAAAAAAAAAGATTCTTTCTGGCCCTCACACCTCAGTTTCCATTCTCCCCACCTGTGAGTGCACTGGGCTCGATCCAGAGACAGGTGGCAAGTGGGAGAGAGCAGAGCAGCCATGCATAGAGAATCAGGCTATCAAATCCCTTGAACCCTCCGTCTCCAACACTATGGGCACAACCGGATCTACAGCGGGCCGACAGATTTGCTGCTCCCCATGCTACATCTGACACGTTTCTAGAAGAGCCCGCTTAGGTCGTATCACACTTAAACAGATAAAAGGCTCCGTTCACTCACGTGAAAAGATTCAGTAAATGCACAACTCGTCCCCATACACCCATAAAATTTGGAAAAGATTTCAACTGAGGTAAAAAAAAAAAAATTTTTGTGTATTTTGCTTGAACAACTATGTTGGACCCATGTGGAGCTCAGAGGATGTTTTAGTGATGGGCACAGGGTGTAATGAAGGTTTGGATAGCTTGTCTTTCAAACCTTTCTCTTGGTAGCTGTAATCATGACGCATTTACTTGAATTTATGAGATAATGCAAGACTGAAGGTCAGGAGGATCTCACACCATGTGTATGCAAAGCTAAGAGCCGTTCTGCATAGCCTGCTCTCCGGCCCTACCCTATTGATTTAATAAAGAATTAAATGGATCATGCCCCACAACAAGACGACCAAATTAATTAAATAAAGCATGGTTGGAATCATCTGCAGTCCAGTGGCAGCCTAGGGAATAATGCTATACAGAAAGCTCTGTATGTGTTGTAATAAGTCAAATTAAATATGAAATTTCAGTCATAACAGCTAAATTAACACATCTAATTAAATAATATTAAGACAATAAATCGCATATATTATCAAGTGACTGCAGAGAAGGACAGCTATGAGCATAATTTAGCCGAGCGGTCTCCTGAATCGCAAAACGGAATTAAATATATGCATTTCTCAGTGTTTGTCAATGGTTTTCGACGAGCTGTTTGAAGGCCGGCACACCATCTTATGTTAAACCTACGTTGTGCCTTAGGCTCTTAACGTATAGTCTAGCCGGGAATGCAGCGCAGCGCAGGTCTTAGAGAGTGACGCATTGCAGGTACAAACGCACCAATCAGAGACAGCTTCTCAGTACTACAACGTCCTGTGCGGCACTGGACGACTTACAAACCAGCAGATTGTATTGCTCCGCAATAAGTTAGTTCCCAATTAAAACCTACAGTTACCATCTTTTATGGCGAGTAAATGTAACACATTTTACTTATTAAGCATATTTAAGTGATACGTCACATTATTATGAACTTAAATGCTAAAAGCATTGGGTATTTCTGAACGCTATTTTATTGGGAAGGAAGTGAGTCGGCGGACGAACAGAAAATGGGGAGGAGTTTGCATCCGACCATTAAAGGCGCGTCAAACCCTGTTTGATTGCATCCTGTTTGTTTGCTAGCCGTGTAGTGTTGTACCTGTAGAGCAACAGTCGCTTAAACAACGCAATGGTAAGTCTCATTCATATTTATCAACACTGTATTTGCTATATATGTACACAGTGGGTATTGAGTAGATGATATTGGTTTACCCAGATTGTAGATGTACTGCAACAAGCAGGCTGCCATTCATTTTGAACTGGCACAGTAAGGTGGAGCGTGTTGCGGTAAAACTAGGCATGTGTTACTGTAATACTTTTGAACGATTGTCGTGTTAATATAAAGTCCCCCCCCCTTCTTTGCTGTTTTAAACAACTTTTTGTCTGAATTTGTAGTGTCACAAAATCAGAACTTGACGTTTATGTTGAAGGGTCTGGCAGATCTATGTACAGCATATTTTTTAATCATCATTTGAACACTGACATTAGAATGCAACTAACAAAAAGCACGTTTGTGATTATCATTGCAATAACCATGTCACTGAGCATCCTCTGTTAAACTGACGGAATTCTTCCCGACTCTAACATTTGAAACTTATAACCTAGTGGCTTGAATAGAAATGAGTGGTTATTGACATTTCTAAACAAACAAACTTATTTAGAATTCTCTTTAGATTTCTCAGGGTATGACTTTCGAGACAGCGAAACACTGCCTTTTACTGCATCCAGTTCCCTCGTCTGTGGGATAGGCTATTCGGATGTTGTTGTCAATGAGTTGAATCAAATGCATCACTTCCACTCTCAGCGTTCGCGTGCTGTTTACAGAGCTGTTAAAATGCTCTCTTCTTTTCACTTTTTCTCTGCAGGCTGATCAACTAACAGAGGAGCAGATTGCCGGTAAGACTTTACCTTTCGTACTACTGGCACATGGCCAGCGGTGTGGGTTCCCGTGGTTTCCCCACTCCACCCCCTTGGTTGGATTTATATTTTTCCCTTTTATGGCTTTCCCTAAGACGGACCGGCAATATAATTCTCAAATGAATGGACAGCTTGTTGTGACGGCGATCGCGGCAACGTTCGGCACTTGATTCGAAAAAGGACTCGCTTACGGAAAATAATTTGCATTTTATTGCAAACGATTTTAGTCTAATGTGAGGACACCGCGGACTGTTCAAACGAGTGGTTAACCAGAACAGGGTGTGTCTGTGTGACATCACATTTGTCCAATCATTGGATTTAAAGATACAATAGTATCAGACTGAAATGCAATATTCCTTTATTTCCGTAAGCAATTTTTATTTGGGGCAAAAGGTGCTCGTGATCTTTCAAAAACGATGTTAGAAGAGAGAATAATATATCATATCTTCACAACTTCAGTGGTAGTGTCATCATAACAGCGATGTTTAAAGGTGGCGTGGTTAGTCCCCTAAATATTAATACCACTAACTCTCTTCCGTCTGAAAATGTTTTGGGTTTTGTCGTCAGGTACATTAGATTAAATGATTCCAAATGAATATTTGTCCTACTGATAAGTAGGTTGGTTATGCAATAGCAAAGAATAATTTATTTAATTGACGTTGGCTATTACTTCTCTGCGGAAAACGTTATTGTGATGCCGATGAATAGCATATCTCCTCTGCTATTCGTGTGCTGTGTTAAGGGACGTATTGTTATGTTGTTATTAGTCTGATGGTCCTACATTCATCAGATCATCGTAGTGCCAGGTTAGGAGTAATACTGACAATATTTGACAGTGATATTGTATTTACCAGTAAGGGTTAATGTATGGACGTTTTATGCTAGTATTAAACAGGAAGTACTCACCCAGCCCTTTTTTGTCAGCGCTTCAATCCTGTGCACGATCACACTTGTCTCGTATCTGAAAATTAACTTTTACAGATGATTTATTTTTATACCACCCAGAGCCCCTCTGAGGTGTGAAATATGGTGGACTTGTTGGATCACACCTCCAGAGGTTTCTGACATCAAAATCCAGTTCTGTCTCTCTTATATTAAGGGAAAAAAATGTGTTTGGGGAGCTTATTTGCCACAGAAATGATGAGGTGACCTATATTGGTTCCCTTTGGACCATGTGTTTCTCAGTGGTGTGTGTCTCTGTAGTATGGTGTAAGGTCACAGTCGTGCATGGGGACAATATCATAAAGACTGGTTTATGGTCAGAGTAACTTCTCTAAGGGGACGGTGCGAGAATGCAGTATTGAATATTGAAGGCCCTCTTTGGTCACAATGCACGATCATGACGGGGAAACAATTTAGGTCACCGAGACTGATGTGCATGTGGCCACCTGGGTCACAGTAGTCGGTCTCCATAGGGACAGGGTGATGTCACAATCCTCGATCTCCATAGAAACGTCCTCTCTTTCACAGTATCTGGTTTGCATAGGGACCGTGTGAGGTTACAGTTGAGGGTTTCCACGAGATTGATCTGACATGAGCACAGAGAGTTTATGTAAGGACGTGTCACAATGGGGCGGGGTTGGGGGGGGATGGGTGTCATGGAAACGATGCATGGCTCGATTTTCTTTACGTTATATGAGCCCTAGTTGCTGTAGTTGGAGCATGCCAGTTTTTACAAAAACCACCCACCATTCACATCTTACAGATTTTGCTGCTGTTGCATGCATGGCTTTTGTCTGTTGTTGTTGGACCAAAAAATATAGCATGATTTGCTTTTCTTGATATTTTGATTCCAAACAGTTTAGGTTGGGTTGGGTTGTTTAAGAAATTTCCTCACAAGCTGAGTGTCCTCTCTTATTCGAGGGGGCATTTGAAGTGGTGTTGTTGAGTGTTTACATTTGTAAAGTAGCCCAGAAAGCATGTACATCCTGTTTTAACAAGGGGCGTGTGTGCGTTGGCATCTACCTCTATCAGTGTTTCCCCGTAGCCCAGGAACTACTCGAGTATAACCAGTGGACATTGGAGCTGGAGGATGGGTCATGGTTGCCATGACCCCAACAAGATGTCTTTTTGCCAGGGCTTGTTGTGGTTTATCTCGCTAATGTTCGCAGCCCAAGGCTCGCCTAGCAACGGTCAAGCCACTCGCCCTGCTGTCATGTCTGAGGGCTGTGCGCCCATTTCTGACCATCCATGTTTCGGACTGGGCGCTGTGGTCAATGCACTGAAATTGTGACGTCCTTTTTCTGATGCTAACACTTTGTTTTCACCACCATATTATATGTTTAAACATGGTTATTTTGGGTGTGTTTGGATAAAATCTCACAGCAGCTCCTGAGAAGTTAGTGAGTAATGGAAGGCAGCTGAATTTATTTATGAGGTTGTTTTTTTTCTGTTTGGAATACTTGCCTGTACTCCCAGGTACACATGTCTGTATATTTTGTGTTGTATCCATGTTCAGGACCTGGTCCTCCCTGTTTATCCTGTATGGCTTATACCTGAGGGTTTTAATGCGGTTTGTTTTCTCTTTTTCGTTTATCTTGATGCAGAATTCAAAGAGGCTTTCTCACTGTTTGACAAGGATGGTGATGGCACTATTACCACCAAAGAGCTTGGTACAGTCATGCGGTCACTGGGCCAGAACCCCACGGAGGCTGAGCTTCAGGACATGATCAATGAAGTGGACGCTGATGGTTAGTTAGATACAGCCATACAGATCCATCCATTCATTCACTTATTTATTTACACAAAGCAATTTTAACATCAGTCTAACATAAAGTGTAGATGAGAAGCATGCTGAAAAGTCTCGTCTTTTGCGTAGGAAATGGGACGATAGACTTTCCTGAGTTTCTTACCATGATGGCCAGGAAGATGAAGGACACGGACAGCGAAGAGGAGATCAGAGAAGCGTTCCGTGTCTTTGATAAGGTAACGGTCTATAAGCGGCGGGCGGGTGGGTGGGGTAACTTTTTAGTCTGACGTGGCCTTTTGATGGTTTGTGATGTTTGTTTTTGATGGTTTGATGATTCGTTTGAAGGCCTGACTCTGGTGTTTGCTTTCCCAGGACGGTAACGGCTACATCAGCGCCGCCGAGTTGCGTCACGTCATGACAAACCTTGGGGAGAAGCTAACCGATGAGGAAGTGGATGAGATGATCAGAGAAGCTGACATCGATGGAGATGGTCAGGTGAACTATGAAGGTGAGACCTTAATCTTCATTGTCACGTTCATTTTCTTTTCACCAGACAAATTATTTGGAAGGGCAGCGCTAGTATTGACGTATTTGATACTGAAGTATTTCATTACGCATTAGACATCAGAGTTTCTGAGCAGAAAAAAAAATAGTATCTTTATTTGCCGTTCAAAGCAACAACTTAGTGTGCTTCTTTTGTGTTTCCTTCTACAGAGTTTGTACAGATGATGACGGCGAAGTGAAGGCCTTGTACAGATCCTTTCTCTCTCTTTCTTCTATAAATAATTTGCCTTTTTTTCTGTTTTAATTTATCTGTAATACGTTAAGCCCCCCCTTCCCCCCTCCCTCCCCTCCCTCCAGCTGTCCAAAGGAACTGCATGTAAACTGCATAGGATCCAAGTCCTCATGTCCTGTTCTTTTGCTGTCATCGTGTTTTTTGGAGTGGCGGTGCAGTTACACGATCAGGTGCTTGTTACGGCGAAAGGGGGGGTTTGTGGCGCACAGACCTGCACGGCACGCCTGTCTGCCCCCCCCCGAAGCGTGGCAAGAGTGGAGACCTGCCAGCTGGTTGTCACTTGGCAGTGATGTTGGCACGGCAACAATGTAGAGGAGTAACTCTGCATGGACTACGGACAAAGTATAATTATATATATATATGAAATTTCTCAGAATTGCACTACTGCAAAAAAAAGAAAAAAAAGAAAGACACGGATGTATCTTCTGGATACTCGTACATAAACTCTTTTTGTATCTGCTGTTCTTTAACTGAGAAGTTGTTTGAATCTTACAATGCTTTTTAATGTATTATTCACTTCCTTCTTTTTCATTTCTTTTTTCTTTTTTCCTTTTTTTAAAACAGCTTAATGGCATCACCATGCCTCAAATAATCCATTCCAAGTTGTACATTTTTTTTTTTTTTTTCTTTTCATTTTGTTTTCAAAAAAAGAAAAAAAAATTATAGTTAACCCAAATTGAAGAAAAGTTTCTTTTAGTTTGAAAAGCATTTTTAACCCCTCAATGCCTTTTTAAATTCTTTGTTGACCATACCACATCCCAAAGCCGATTTGTGGTTTCAAACAACACATATGGAAAACTTAAATAAATCAAAATGTTTACAACTCTACTACTTGTTGTGTTACTTGTTTTGTTTCTGTTCTAAGTCACGCTTTGTATTTCTGTATCAATGGGTCTAATTACTCTGTTATACAGAATGATAGCATTAGAACCACTATGTCAAAGAAAAATTTTCATTGAAGTTGTTTTTGTAACACAGGTCACTTTGTACATACATTTTGCTTTCCACCACATAGCCTTTCATCAGTACTGTGCAATGTACAGCTGGGTTCTATATATGACATTCACAGTCCAAGAGGCTACCCTGCACACAGAGGGCTGAAGAGGGGACAGTTTGCACAGGTCTTTTTGGATACAAGCTCTGGAATTTTAATACAAACAACAGTAGGGTACAGGTATTTTAAGAGTAACTGAATAAAACTAACAACTCACTTCTATACACTGCATTTAAACATACTGAGTGGATTACACTTCTATAGAACTGACAGTTTACTTTAGAGTTCCACCAGGACATAAAGTCAACACTTTGAGAGGCTAGACAGAGTCTAGGACATTTTTACTGGAGACAAACATCAGTGTGTTAAAATAATAGGCACACTGGGCTTTTCACTTGTCAAGATGTGCCAGTGTTCAAGTTCACTGGAACAAGGGACAGGCTTGATAAAGAGAGTAAGCACGTAGCTCTACTGAGGCTTTCTCGAGACGTGTGGCCTAGGTAACCTAGCAACTCCCAACACCCAGGGAGTTTTAAGCAAATTCTTTTTGATAGCCTCTTACAACACAGTGTCTGGGTAGTTTTCAGTTAATGTTGGTTTCAGTGACAGATGCAACTTAAAATTAGTACAAAATTGCTAAAATGGATAATAAGGATATAACTCCCGTTACAGTGCCTGATACACCAGTTTAAAATACACTAGTGCTTCGTGCCACAATCAACGTACACGTTATTAGAAAATAAATAAATAAATAAATTACTAAAGCACGCGTCGGCGAATCCACCTAACAAACCCCTGGGACGCGTCACAATGGATGACTTGAACAGGTGTTGAGAAAATATTCTCAAACTCTAATAAACGTTCAGGGAAAAATGATCGACTCAAGTTGTTCGATATGCTTTATTCTGGGTGACCGTGTCTTCACTGATTAGTCACAGCACCTAGGAAACGGTCACGCTCCCTAGACAGGTGTCTTTTACCAGAGCCCCAGTTTACCCAACACACAGGGCCATAGTACAGCGCCTAGGACTATGGCAAGAAAAATTCGCGTCACGAAGTCAAAGAGCATTCCTTGCGAGGATAACAAAACAACGAAAAAGGTAAGAGATTAAAAGATAGGCCTATAAGCAAGCTAACTGCAAAGATATTTTCACCTAAAAGTGAAGGAATTTCGGAAAATTTATATTTATGACAAAATATATGCTGGTTAATGTAGGAAAGCTGAAACCAGTGAAAATATGAAATGACTCGAATGTGACATCACACCGCCCAAAAAGTGGAAGCTTATGAAAGAGCTCTACACCGCTGTGTTACCTTGCTACAGATCCGTAGCATGTGCTTGTGTCATTAACCCACATCTGTATCAGTCACTCAAGAATTGACACAATCAGGTTTGACCTTATTTTATCTATCAGACGGATTTCTATTTGTTTCCATAGAACTGTGAGAAAGTGGATCCGTCTGACAGAGGCGGCTGGTGGAAAAACACTATAAAAGTAGGTGATGTTTTCAAATCAAGTCTTGTCAAAATGTTTTTACATCAATTCTAGAAGATGGGCCTAAAGACTGTATTTTAATCAAGCTCACCTGTGCTCTTATCTCTCTGACTCCTACAAAGCTTGCTAATTGCGCTCTTGCTCTAGACAAGAGAAAACTATAGAGATTTTCAAGATCAAATATGTGTGATTCAAAATATCGATCGCTTCCCCTCTTTTAGGATACCCCTATCCCTGGAACTTACCACATTCGAGACTTTATCGAAGAGGCAGGCCTCAACCCTATCCACAGGACATATTGTTTTCGAGCTTTAGGTCGTAATGCCCCTTTACAACATTCACGTAAGGGGGATATGCTGCTCCCAGGAGCTTACTCCTTCACTGATTCCACTCAAAAAGCTCTCCAGCACCAGGCGTACTACTCCTTCAAAAACTGCCCTAGACCCGACAACTACACTCTGGGCGTTCGGGACAAGGTGGGTCATGGATTAGTTAGCGCGCTGCCGGCTTCTAAACTATATTACTATGATATGTAGCACTGCCGATAAAGAGGTCCATGCTGGCTCTCTAATAAGTCTGTCGGTCTGGATCACACCATATATCTGCACCAATAAAGGAAAGGAATAGCTGATGCATGGTTGAAATGAATTGTTCTTCTGGTATTATTAGTTCTCTTGAGCGGATCCGGAAAGTGGCCCCATTTAGCATAGTACCCCTAGAACTAGGAGTTAGAATATCCTAGTTTAAATGCTGTAGGTTGAATCGCGGGAAATTGTCCGACCGTCTTAATAACGTTTTGCCATTTCTTGCAGGATATCGACCTCTCGCCATGTCATTACGATGTAACCGAGAAGCCAGTGCCCAAACTACCCTGCAAGTGCGAAGCTTGACTATGACCTTCTGTGATACCTTTCAGACTGTCGGCTGATACAATATATTGACAATCAACATCCTCTTTAACTATATTCAGTTCTCTGAATGATCTTTAGTGGGTTTGTTAATTCCTCTATCTTCTTCCTTGTCACCTGTCTTTCTAATTTCATCCCCCTCCCCCCCCCCTTCTCTCTGTCTGTGCTTTTCTCCGTTTCCACAACTTCTTCTCTTATGGCAATCATCCTACTCCTCCTTTTGCAGACACATGACGTTCCGTTCAGCCGTGCAGCGGTTCAGCTTTCCTCCGGTGAGTATTCGGTTTCAAATGAAATTTTCAGCACGAAACAAGTCAGTATCTTTCAACTAACTTCTGAAAGCTTAATGCAGTAGGGATTGTATGAGGTAATCTCTCACATCTTAATATATAAATTGCTAATTGACACATCATCCACACTGGTCATGCTTGCACGCATGCTATTGCGTCCTTGTGTCCCCAGAGGGTTTCTATCATAGACGGATATTTGAACCTTGCTGGTAGGCCTTGCTTGTGCTGACAGAGGAGTAGAGGTGTTAAGCCATTCGTTGGGTTTTGTCAAGGTGAACGTTGAGGTTTTGTTTAATTTTAATGCCGCGGCGTCCGGGGGGGTAGGACAGGCGTTCTGTCAAAGGTTAAAGAGCTAAAGTACCATTTGTTGATGGTTTTGGTGACAGCTCAAACAGCTGAATACTTAATCACATGCTGGTTTAACATGATGTCATTTGAAAACAGACTAAAGATAGTTCGTTGCATTTCTCATGTGGAGAGCCTGTTCCGTTGTCACCAGACCCTCCCTGTCATTTCAGAATCCTAAATTAGTCTGCTGCTAGAAAATATTAGGAATATATGATTTGTGTTTCTAAAATAGCCCTTGTGGCTATTATACAGAAACATGCCTAGCCACAAATAGATATGCATTACTAATTGCACATAATTATTATGTACGTTGAAACATAACCTCAGCTTTGCACCCCAGAGATCTGGACACTGTCCGAATATCCTTACCATTAGTGGAAGCTCTTGGTGGCCTCGGATTTTCTGTGGTAGTGGAAACGAGGCCAGTAGACCACAGCCAAGGGCTCAGTTAACATCTGCGGCATGGGGCAAATATCCACCCCCAACCACGGGGAATGTCAGACTTGCATCAAGCAGAGTGTATTGGCAGAGCCGGCTGCCGGAAATGGTGATTACAGAGAGGGAGGGTGAGAGAAAAGCAGTCCCTTGTGTTCTCTTGAAAAAGCTCCTGTGAAATAAATCTGCATTAACACCTCTGACATGGTTCAGCTCCCCACAGACCACAGGTCAGTCCAAACAGATCAATTAACCTGCCAGTGGAATCAAATGGCCCGTAATGATAGAGGACAGCTTCTCCAGTCCACTGTAGTGTGATGTAGTGCTAGACTGTGTGAACAGGCTGTACTCTCTTTCTTAATCTCTCTCTCTCTCTCCTGTGAAGTAGGAAAGAAATGTGTTGCCTATTATGTCATTGTGTCTCCCTGTATACAGCTGTAGGTTAGGTCTTGATTGCACTTGAAATTGTGATTCATTGTCAAATATGCAAAACACTAGGGCTCCCAAGTGACACACCTATTTAAGGCTTGTTTCCACCTGTTGAGGTTGCATCGAGTATCTCCAGTTGAAGGTTGAAAGACTAATTGTTCCGAATGTGACCTGCACATCCAAAAATACCCAAACACCCAGGACTAGCAGTGAAATGTATTGTGAAAAACTTAACCATTTAATCATTGTATGTTATTCTGATAAAACTGTTAGCATGTTTTGTTTTTTTCCTCTCTCTTTGTTTCTCATATTCATTTAGAGGGAAGGCCCTGCTCCTGGACAGTACAACTTGAAAGACAGCTCATCCAAAAGCATCACTTCCTGTTTTAAGTCCGCCGTGCCTCGTTTTTACAATGTGCAGTCTGTGAGTTTCTGACGCTCTGTCCTTAACTACTCTGTCTTGGCTCAGTGGCCCAGATGCCAAGAGTAACTCCTTCTGCTGGCCTCTGACTTTAAATTTTAATCAGTGAACCCTAACACAGTCTCAGACTGTAAACATAACATATGTAGGGGAATTTTTAATCGATGAAACGCATATGAAATCCCCCATTCAGATCCATATGCAACATCTGTAGTATACGTATAAGAAAGCTATGTTCATCAGCCTTTAATTTTGAGGACCAAAAACTTTGCGAGATATCCGTAACTCCTATTTTGCAGCATCATTTCAACAAATTCAAGTTGGATGGCCTTTTTTTTTTCCCCCCCAGAATTTTCGGGTTTGAATTGGTTTTTTTTCTCTCTCTCTCTCTCTCTCTCTCTTCGACAGAGGACTCCGGGTCCGGGCATGTATGAGCCGTGGCTGAAGAGTTACTACCTCGACACCGAGGTCGAACTGAACCGCACCTACGGCCTCCTCTTCCGCAACTATTTCTAAACCGCTCTCCGATAAGACGGGCATCATTCCGCATCGGCGCTCTGCGATACAACTTCCTCGCTCGGTGTTCAGCTCAAGACTGCGAGAAGGAAAAGACACGTTAACGAGGCTTTTGAAATTTCACATCTAATTACAAAGCCTCAAACATTTCGGTTCTCGTCTTTGTGTCATCCACTCACCTAAATATACACAAGTATACATGTAAGCACACCTGCATATGTCAGTCAGAACATATCAACTACACAATTCAGCTTGACTTTAGTAAAGAAAGACCTTGTTAAGGTGTTATTTCTCAGGCCATAAAATGATTTCTCTGTGTGTTAAGCTTACATATGGGGAATATCCTATGTCCTTGTTTACTGGTTTATTGTGGTTGGTCGCAGTCTGCCTGCAATGTGTCAAAAACCATCCAAGCTATGGCATGCTGTTAAAGCAGTTTAGCTGTCTATAATACGCAGGGCTTTGTGTTGGGCCCCGTGACCTCCTAACTCATTCAGTGGTGAACAAAGCAGTCAGACAATGGGACAGCTGTTTTCACCACCCCTCTCCCCGCAACAGACTAAATAAACCAGCGAGCAAAAACAGGTGGGAGGCGGGGGCGGGGGGGGCTGTGGACGTTCTGCTGACACGCGTGGTATCCTGAACACCGGGGGTCGTTTTGTGCGTTTGCGGTCCAAGGGCTAGATAAAGATTTCAACAGAAGTTAGAAAAAGTGGTTTCATTTCCTTCAGAAGGGGTTCTGTGTCATATATACGTGTTTCAGTTGTAATTCCACATCGTTTCCTTTCGGGGTGTGGACGAGACCGTCGGTTTAGACACGGTGTTGCTTTGGAGCGCATCGAAAGGAACGCCGTCCGTTTTATATATATATATATATATATATATAAAAAAAGGAGTGCATTTGTGACCTTATCACATGACTTTGGGTAGTGTTTATCATGCTGTTCGCGCACAATCCTAATTCCGACCCAAAACAGCAATTTAAAATGCCAAACTTAATCTCTAGTGCGTGTTATAGCAAATGAGCTGACTACATAGTGCGATTAAGCTTAACAACTCAAGAGCCGATATACAAATGGAACACACACACACACATACACACACCACTTAATCTTTGGAACAGTTTAAGATGATTTTAAAGACATTTCAGTTTCAGAGACTGAACAATTTTGCAGCGTTTCCCAGCGCTTTACATACATGTAGTGTGAATATTTGACTAGTATTATTTTTTTTTTATTATTATTATTGGTTTAGCAATAGGAATACTGTCTTATTGAATAATGTTTTAATTATCTTTAGTTTGTGAGTACATTTAATGGTTCCTTCAATTACAAAATGGAGATAACGTCACCCGTTTCATGGCTCCCTGTACATGGAGGTAATCGTTTTAGAAGCAGTTGTAATATAGCTGTGATGACTAATGATCCAAGTGAAGACTTGTTATTATCATTCTAGTTACATCATATTTACGAACGTGTATCCATTCATGTTAATCCAAATACAACAAGAGAAACTAAACAAAGGAAGTAACACTGTAGTAGTCCAGTATACATCATGAAACTAAAGCTAGTTTAAGCGGAAGCTTAATAAAAAAAAAAAAAAAGTTGTGCATACAGGCATTCTGAACACCTAGAGTCTCTATGAATCTGATCTGTTTACAGCAGTAAATTTTCAAAATGAATTTGCTAAATAATATCAGTAATCTCTGTTGTAAGAGAAGATGACACCAGGCAGCGTAATACTAAAGAACTGGTCTGACACTGACTTCCCGGTCATTTCACTTTGCCCTATTTAAGCGTGTTTTTCTCACAAGCTCTGTACAACAAGGACCTCATGATCTCAGCATATACCAGGCCATGACCACTCACCACCACTGACTCTCTGTCTGATAATGTGTGTGTCAAAAGAGCTTAACATTTCTGCCCTTGAGCACCAACACTTTCATAGGCTACAAAGAGATTATGTTAACCCAGGTGAAATTATTATGCTGACCCAGGTTAAACTCCCCATCCAAAACAGCCAATTCAAAAACTCTGGTTGTCAGAGAGACAAATCACCTAAACTGGATTTTGCCTGCCATAAAAAAAGGAAAAAAAAAGGGTGTACTGAATGTTCGTTGTCCCGGGGGGAATGTAATAATGGAAGACAGTGGTGTTGAAGACTGTGAGGGGTGAAAACGGGGGGGGAAAAAAAAAAGACACAGGGAATCTAAATGTAAATGCACAAATCCTCTGGGGCCTAAGAGAGTTGAAGCAGCCAGATTTTATGGATGGGATTAAATGACTTGTTTTCCAAAAAAGCATCCTGCACTGAGACAAACAAGACACAATCCAGTCAAGATTATGCCGCCGTGGACACGAATTGCAAAACCGTTGTGTCAGGGAAACATGGTGGCACAAATATGCTGGCATATACACACTACGCACGGTTGACCTCTACTGCACTTTAGAATTAAATAACACGACTGAAACTCATGGCTTCAGACACGTGGCAAAACATAGAAGATTAGATCAAAAATAAATATATTTTTACAGCATCATAATAAGGATAAACCTCCTGGAAATGCAAAAGCAGCGTAATCCCATGTTTTGTTTTGCTGTATCGCTAACAGGAGTGTCAGGTGGGCATCTTTTTTAACATGTTTAATAAAACTTTATTGAGGAGGAGAGTCAGGGAGCTTTTATAGTAAACTAATAGTACAGACCTGAAATAATGGTGGAATGAGAAGAGATTGATGTCTGTGAAGGGCCATGTTTGGTTCGTCTGGTCTGAGCAGAAACACTGGGTTTGTGTGGTGTGTACAGTGACAAGGTAAAGGTGACAAATGCTATCCCGTTTTTGGGCTTTCAGCTGTTAGGGAAAGGGTGACAGAGGTTTGGTGAGCCACTAAGAACGACTCTTCTTACTCAACGTCTGTCCAAATAACTTGACAGTCATTGAGCCAAGAATTATCAATGACATTAACAATTTTGTAGACAATGTAATCAGCAATGTTATTATTTGAGAAGAGAACCGCCCAATCCAGCTTTTTGACTCTGTTGAGTCGCTGCTTAAGATAACTGTCATAACATGCTTCTCAAATTTTATGGAGAACTAATGTCAAAGGGGTGTAAGAGGGTGAGTACTTTCCTGTTTGTGAACTTCTTGTTCTGGCTGATCCAAGACGCATCAGACCAACTCCCAACCTAGGTCTCCTGCCACTTTCTGTTTTTTTTTTTTTCCCTTTTGTGTCTATAAGAGTCATTCCCCTTGTCTTCAGAAAGACAAAAATATCCCATGAGCCGCTGGACAGACTGTCTGCGTTACCTGTAATCCAGCCTGAACACCTGGACTCCTCAACCCTTGCAAGTTGTCCACCTGTCGGTAACCAGACCCCAGCCCAGGGCGGTCCACGTCACAGTGACTCAGACCCAGAACAGGAAGATCCCACAGAGTGGTGATGGGCTGAGGACTGGCTCTAACAGAAGACTAATGGGGGAGAAGGCAGAGGCTATGCAGGGTAACACACTCAGTTGAGGCACAAACACATGCGAAACATGCACACGCAAACACACGCGCGCACCCTCAACCGCGTTTTCTTGCCCGAGGTCACTCAACTGTGAGATCAACTGAACTGTAATTAAATGAGTGACTAATTGACAAACGTATGAGGAATGAACTAAGATGGCTGCATCAGAGGAACACGAAAGGTTTGCAGTCACATTTTCTTCATTCTCTTTCTCTCTCTCTGTCTCTTTCTCTCTCCTTCTTGCTCTCTCTCTCTCTCTCTCTCTCTCTCTATGTGTCTCTTATCCTGTGGCTTCTTCTGTCATATTCTCGCTCACACTTTCTTTCTTTCGCTTCAGCACAAAGGCTTCATTGCATCCGAACGCGGCGTTAAGACACTACAGTACAGTACAGTGCTGAGGGTTTGCGGACGCTCGCAGGCCGCGCGCGGGCACTGAGCGGCTCTGCCCGTCCGGACCCTCGTCGGCTGACCGTGCCAGGCTCCGCGGCAGGAGCGGTGGCCACTCGTTAATCTGTCTCTCTTTCCCCAGCGCTGTCACGACCTCCCCTGAACCGCACCATCCATCACCCTGCATAGCCTCTGCCTTCTCCCCCATTAGTCTTCTGTTAGAGCCACTCCTCAACCCATCACTACTGACAGCACGCTGGGCTGGGCTGGGTGCCTGGCAGTGGTCCGACAAATAAAAAGAGATAAGTTACAGGAAAGACGAGAGAGTGGGATGTGGATACGCAGAGAAAGAGTGATAGAAACCGGCAAAGGAGAGAGAAAAGAGAGAGAGAGACATGGGTGAGGGAAGAATAAGGGCAGGATGAGAGCAGTGAACAGGTAGAAGAAAATGAGATGAAGAGATGGCATGAGAGAAAATATGTAAAGAGGAGAGAGGAAAAGACTGCAAAAAAAAAAAAAGAAGACCATTTCCATTTTTGTCACTGTACTGTTCTCTCTAGTACAGCTCTTAAGGCCAAGCACAGATTTTGATATGTTTCACGCTCTGCCTTTGAGAAGATTAAAATCCTCTTTTGCTTTAAGAAACCC
Organism: Chanos chanos; assembly: GCF_902362185.1. NCBI lineage: Eukaryota > Metazoa > Chordata > Actinopteri > Gonorynchiformes > Chanidae > Chanos > Chanos chanos. Next base: position 46,453,411 of record NC_044498.1, on the reverse strand, counting down.
ACTTACACTACTTACATAACGGAGCTTCAGCATTTGGTGTGTGACACACACACACACACACAAACACACAAACACACACACACACACACACACACACACACACAGAGTTCTTAAATGTACTGGCCTTCTCTTCTGACATTTAACAGATACAACTACAGCACAAAAGTCAACAGTCAGCATTGATAGTGTATTGACAAAGCTCTGTGTTGATCCCACTCCACTGGTCTACCAGTCTCCCCAGTTACTCCAAACAGGGATGGGTGCTAGGCAACTGCTGCAGCCCTTGAGAGAGGAGACAGGGTTTCCAGTTTCCCAACAGCATTGGAAACATTATGTAAGAAATCAACTACCATCACAGCATGGTGGTTCGGCCGCAATGTGGAATAATTACGAGACCAAACAAACAGCAGAGGCAGGGGATTTCTGAATCATTCTTTATGGAACAAATTGTGAACAGTTTAGAACAGTGTCTTTTAAAACCAGAATAGTTTAAAAAGTCAGTTAAAAAATCGGAACAGTTTCATTTCAAACCGGTACAGTCAGTTTCAAACCGGCACAGTGGAACACTTTAAATATAGATGATCTCAGTGTGTGTTGGCGTATGTGCGTGCGTGTGTGTGCGTGTGTGTGTGTGTGTGTTTTTCTCACTGAGTTTAATACTCATTGGCTTTCCTGTCAAGACATTGTTACTGCATATGAGAGAATGAGAAATGGGTTGACACATGAGAAACGGAGGCTGACTTACTGTGTTTTTTGCTGGTGTTTCTAACGTTCACAACTGTACTTTTATCAGTTTGTATCAAAGGGACATTGACTTGGGCCTGTGTTTGTCAACTACAACGTACAGATACTAAAGGGACGTACGTATGCATAGAGATGAAAAAGAAATGTTCTCATACACAGATCATTATAAGAGAGACCCAACTACACTCAACAAGCCTGTTTGTGTGTGTGTGTGTGTGTCTGTGTGTACGTTTGTCACAGTGTGGGTATTTAGGGATGAAACATTCTCGCGTGTCTCTCAGGTGAGGGTGAGTCAGTTGTTCATAGCTCTCGGGGGATGATGGTGAAAGGCCTTATGGGACAACTGGCCTCCAGTTCTAGGGCGGTGAGGAAACAGTCTGGCGCTTGACTGCTTCCCCTGCTCTGTAGCGCCTCCCCCAGGCCGCTCCAAGCCTCATGGGCCGTGCTGTGAGACTGCACGGCGTCCCGTAAAACCTTCTCACCCAGGGCCACCCGCCCAGTCCGCACCAGCAGCTTCCCCTGAGAGAGAGAGAGAGAGAGAGAGAGAGAGAGAGAGAGAGGGAACGACTGTTAGCATTAGCACGTGAGCCATCCTGACGTTACATGTGGTAATACAAGTCAAGGCAGAGTGTCTGTAATAAAAAAAATGACTTATGTTTGAATAAGAAATGAATACATATGACTTAAAAATGACGCATCATCATAAATGGGGAGGGGGTAGTTTTATTGACTTATGTAACTACTCAAAAAGAAAATATGCAGTTTTTCTGTCGTTTTTGTCAAAACTCTTGTCATCTGATGTCCTTAATGAAAGAAGCAGGTCTGCAGGTGCTTGCAGACGTCTGGGTGGACGCCTGTTGTTGTTGACTGTATCCTGCCGTGTGGGTGTGTGTATGTGTGCACGTGTGTGTGCGCACGTTTGAGTGTGAATTTATATCAAATAGGACAGAGGTCAGGTTTCTGTGACACCACAAAACACAAGATAACTGAACCACAGGCATCTCTCTCTCTCTCACTCTCTCTCTCTGTTTCTCTCTCCCTCTCTCTCTCTTTCTATCTTTGTCTGTATTTGTCTCAGGAGGATTACTTGACTTGTCTGAAGTCAGACAGACGTGACTTGTTCTACAGGCTCTGTTCACGAGCTTCAGATTAATTGGACAGAAACCCAGTGAGGCTCCGTCACTGTTTACACCAAGGCTGATTTTCTCTCTCTTTCTCTGTTTTTTTTCTATCTCAACATATTGCTGTTTGTTTTATATTTTCCCCTGCATTTTTTTTTTTAGCGCTCTCCCATTCACGCCTCTCCTTTCTCCTCTCTGCTTTTCTGCCTGCTCACTTTCTCCATCTCCTCTCTCTCCCTCTCTCTCTCTCTCTCTCTCTTTCTCTTTCAGTGAGTGAAGACACTCCCTGCTGTGCTGGATTTACTGCTGTCACATTCATGGGCTATAGAGCAAAGGAGGTGCAGAGGAGGAGGTGACATTTCTCTGGGTGTGTGTGTGTGTGTGTGTGTGTGTGTGTGAGTAAGGTACCGGTGTCCTTATTTCCCCTTACTCTGGATGCTGCTTTGTGATATATTCTATGTAATTACACTATCCCCCTGTCTGCATGGCCCCACTAAAGTAGAGTTATGAG
>NC_044498.1:46446035-46448535 GCF_902362185.1 Chanos chanos | reverse complement strand
GACCGGGTGCACATGTTTGTATGTATGTGTATAGGTACACAAATATGCCTTGTGTGCTCATGTGTGCATGTGTGAGATTGAATGTATGTGTTTGTATAAGAATGTGTGTGTGTGTGTGTGTGTGTGTGTGTGTGTTTATGCTCATGTGATGGTGGAGTACATATGTTTATTTGTCTACGTGCTGGTGTGCAGACATGCTGTGTGTGTGTGTGTGTGTGTGTGTGTGTGTGTGTGCGTAGGTGTGTGTGTGTGTGAATTTGTGTTACACTGACCAGATGAAGCAGTATGTGATGTCCTCTGGGGTTAATAGCCAGGGCTTCATCATAGAGACTCTTGGCTTCACTGTCGTGGCCTGTCATTTCAGCCAAACGTCCCTTTAACAACAGTACAGAATGGGAGGTGGGGAAGAGTGTTCCTGCTTCTTGCACACAGAACTGAGCCTCCTTCACTCGCCCATCCTCCATAAACAGCTCCCCTAAAACCAAACACATACACAAACACACTTAGAGAAAAACAGCCATGATACAACTGACACTTCTCTCTGTCAAAGAAAAAAAAAAATCTCTCTGTGATGTCATAAGCAATCTTTATGACATGCTGTGACGTCATAGGCATTGTCCCTTGTTACATCACAAACTATGTTTTTGTGATGTCAGTCTGCTCCTATGTGATATTTGCTTTATGACATCTTTTCTGTGCAATTACTATGTTTTTTGTGTTGTCAACACTATGATATAGCGTTGACATTGGTGTGTAGCAGCAGCAGTTTGTTATTGATGTAATCAACACTTGTTCTGTCATGTACAACACCCTGAAAGTGACAGCAGTCATTATGTGTCACTGTGACATCATAAACACACTTCTTAGGGACACTTTGACTGACTCATTATTGTGTAAGCACATCGTGAGCCGTCAGCTCTGTGATGTCATAAACACTTAGTACATGACAACAGACTGTAACACATCCCTAACACACACTGTGACATCACAAACAATCTGTCTACACTAACTGTCTAACCTAATCTTTCTGTTCATTTTTCAAAATGAGACATTACAAACACCATCTGTGCAAACAAGTGTCTTAAAGCTCTCTAAGTCTCTCTCTCTCTCTCTCTCACACACACACACACACAAACACACACACACAGATACATACACGTACACACGTACAGACGCACGCACAGACACACACAGACACACACACAGTTCTATTAACAACAACCCTACTCATGTCTAAATAAGGACATTGCTGGTTGCTGCTCTGGCTGTAGTGCACTGAGTGTTACCCCAGGGCAAATCCCCTGAGTTCCCTCAGTCAGTAATCAACCCAAGAAATCTGTTAGAGATGTGTACAAGTCAGCAACATGATCCGAATAATGACTGTAAAACAGCCAGATAAAAATCAACCCCCATGTTTCTCTGGGATATTATCAAGTTAAGCTTGATCAAAGAAGAGAAGGGAAAAGAAATGAGGTCAAGAGAGGAAAAGAAAAGAAAAAAAGAAAAGTAAAGAAAAGAAAAGTAAAGAAAAGACAAGACAAGAAAAGAAAAGAAAAGAAAAGAAAAGAAAAGAAAAGAAAAGACAAGAAAGGAAAAGAAAAGAAAAGAAAAGAGAAGAAAAGAAAAGAAAGATGAATGCGTTTCAGCATTCTTTTGGTCTTGCCCTGGAGAAGTCAGTGTGTGGGGTTTTTTTTTTTCTGTTATGTACAAAATCAGGATGCGTCCAATTTCAAACAGGAAATGAAGCAGTGCCAGAGGAATGCTGGGAATGGGAACAAGAGGGCACAAATACCCTGCACCAGAACCCTGGGAAACAAGGTTCAAAGAGTGCAACATATAAATAACGTAAAGACAACATACAATTAACGTCACAGTGACACAGTGATTCTGTACTGGCTCCGGTTTTAACCCCGATGTAAACATCGATATGAATTTTTGTATTTACATAAATAATGGTAATACTTCATATAAACACATCATATTGCTGTGAAAGTTCCAAGTCAGAGAATCCTATTGGGAGAGTGTGTACATTTTTTTGAGATAATCACGATATATTTATATCGATGTGTGCCCGTTGCTCACATGCTGACACTTTAGTCCGGAGCAATTCGTCTGGGAATGTGCCAGTCATCAGACCTCACCTGCTTGCAGCCAGACGCGCTCCAGCGTGGTCCAAATGTAGGCGGGGCCTTGTCGGTGGGCGGAGCTAATGGCTGACACTTCCGACATGGCCTGTTCCAGGCGAGACGCAGCCACGGAAGGAGCACTCTGAGAACCTGAGACACAGACACACATGTAAGTAAATCCTGCACATATACTCTACATGAACAAATAAAGATACCTCACACACACACACAAACCTGTGTCAGTTTCCTGGAAGTCTGGCAGGGTCAGGTGGATGCCACTGGGTTTCCGGCTCATTGTTCCTGACTCAGGAGGTAAACTGCTACTATCATCTCCCTCACTGCCGCATAAAACAATATTATATCAAACAATGTCG
>NC_044498.1:46436035-46443535 GCF_902362185.1 Chanos chanos | reverse complement strand
TTCTGAGACGTGACCTTTCTGGTAATTATCTCTCTTCTTCTTTCAGTCTGACCCACACAGCTCCATGTCAACTCACTCTCTCTCTCTCCCTCTCCCTCTCTCACTCTCTCGGAGTAAAGGGTGCAACACTGACCCCACATGGCCACAGAAAGAGTAGTCTGTGTGTGTGTCTTAGTTCAGCAGAGACATCATTAAGTGCAGACTATACTTTACATAAACTCATGTTTAATGACTGTCTTAGACAGTTATACCTTAATCATGTATATACCTGCTTGTGTCCTGATTCAAAAACATCGAGCCGTGTAATGTTAAAACAGTCAGGAATATGCAGAGCTGCATGACCTAATTGTAGATGAATTTCATGAGTCATAACTAAGAGAAGAGAAACTGATAGTTATGATTCAACAAATTTATATTACATTTGTAACATTTTCCCCTTGGAACATAACACGGTGTAGCATATTACCTTCACTCAGTCAGTCTTTAGGTTATGTTTATGACTTATACAGGCATACCGCTCTCAGGGCTCCCTGTGAATGAAAATCAATAATCCTATTGATCTAGACAAAGAATTGTCTATTGCGTATCATATAGGATTGAGAAGCTAAAGACTGAAAAATTCAAATTGTGATATTCTTCACGTCACTGAGTTTTAGAGACTGAGAAAATACTGAAGTTGATAAGAAAAAAAAAATAAATCTGAAACTCTATAGTGGCAACACAATACATCTTCATTCTTGACTGTTAGATGTTTTAATCTTAATTGTTATAATCTCATTTTATAACCCTGTGTGTCTTCCCTTAAACCGTACTGAACGAATAGAAAGCACAGGTTTACTCGTGTATCTGAACACGGTTTAAATGTTATGATGAGAGAAATGAAGGAGGGTCAGAGTGTGGTGCATTGCTCCCAGATTGGTAGTGTCTAAATAAGGCCCTGTCATACCCCGCAGACACTGAGACACCCCATGTCTCCAGCTTAGGCGGCAGAACAACCCTAGTTATTCGTAACCTTAAAGGGAATAGGGTTGTACAGTGCAACCAATACACCTCACGAAAGAAAACTACATTTCCCATAGAGAGACCGCCGCAGGATCGTAGATATCATACTATTTCTCAGCACATGCCTGCATGTTCTGCGTCTAATGCAAAATGCATTAAATGCATTTCTACCCATAAAAATTAGACATAGAAATATTAATGGGAGAAATATTAATGGCAGTTTTGTATACACATCATAAAAATAATTTCATACAAGCACAAGCACACACGCATAAAAACATACTTGAAGTTCTCTGGGTACTGGTTAATGGCCAGTGTGAGGGTATCCAAGGCATGCTGGTTGTGTTTCTGAGCGCTGAATAACAGGGCCAGTAGATGAAGGGAGTGCAGATCATCGCTACGCAGAGACAGAGCCAGCTGCAGGGGCTCCATGGCCGCAGACACCTGAGAAAACAAATGGATATCAGAGAAACGCTGGAGCCAAAATGGTGACGGGTCACAGAAAACTAATGAGAACGGGTGGATGTAAACACGTGTGCGAGTGGAGCTGTGATGATGGACAGCATGACAGGACTGGGGATTCCAAATGACATACCATATGGACAGAGAAAGTACGACAGAGAGACAGGGAGAGAGAGAGAGAGAGAGGAGAAGACATAGCATGCAATAACAAACAAGACATACTTAGAAGAGCAAATATTGTTGACAACTAAGAACTAATGCAATGAGGAAGCATGGCAGCTAGAATGAACAGAGAGGAGGTGAGTGTGTGTGTGTGTTTGTGTGTGTGTAAGACACCTGTCGCACAAGGGCAAGTTGAAGTGCAAGATAGAAGGCGATTTGAGGGTCCTGGGGATCCAGTGCATGTGCTCTGTGAGGATGGGAGAACACACACACACACACACACACACACACACACACACGCAAAAACAAACACGAAGACAAACGCATACATACAACGGTTAACATTTATCCATAAAACCTAACCTACGATCAGATCTCCCCTGACACAAACTAAGACGTCTGTATGTCAAGACAGAATCCCAAAACAATAAAACTCTATGGAGTCTACTGAGCAGTTTAGAGTGCACTCAAGCAAATGAGAAAACACAGTCTTGAAAACATAGATGAGCGTATGGAGACAGAGTGGAAAATAGAGGGAAACTGAAAGAGACAGAGACAGAAAGAGAAAGGGGAAGAGCAGAGAGGAGAAATCGAGTGTGACTGATTGTGATACATACTTCTGTAATGCCTGTAAAGCTTTTCTGTTCAGCTCGTCCTGTTCACCTTTCAGAGTTGCTGCAAACAGACATAATGGACACCATGGAATGAATGAAGATGAAGGAGAAGACGGGAGACAGGAGGGGAGGAGAGGAGAGGAGAGGAGAGGAAAGGGGAAAGGAGAGGAGAGGAGAGGAGAGGAGAGGAGAGGGGAAAGGAGAGGAGAAGGGAGAGGAGAGGAGAGGAGAGGAGAGGAGAGGAGAGGAGAGGAGAGGAGAGGAGAGGAGAGGAATGGGAGCTGGTTATTTATTGTTCAGAATTGATTTCAGTGATTCTTAAATAATAATACCGCTTATGGAACATACATATATGAATGAATGAATGAATGAATGAATGAATGAATGAATGAACGAAAACATTTTCAACATCTCAGCATATTCTGATCACTAAAGCTGTGCTCACCGTCTGATGCCTGAAGACTATAGCAGAGTCCTTTGGCCAGAACTGCTCTGGATAGAGACTCCCCAGCCTCATCTCCCAAAGTAATCACACTCTCAGCAAGGGCCTCTGCCTCCTCCAGCTGAGAGCAAAACACACACACACACACACACAAATACACACACAACACGCACACACGCACACGCACACGCTCACACACACACACACACACACATACACACACAACATGCACACGCACACACACACACACACACACACACACACACACACACACACACACACACACACACACACACACACACACACACAGAGAGAAGAGGTGATTAGATTGTTGCTTACACAGTGCTGAAGGGCAGACTAAACATGCAGTTTGCTGAAATATGGTGTTATGGATAGTTTGTTAAAGTGTAGTTTCCTGTTAAACAGAACAGAGAAACAAAGCTTCGTAATGAGCAAAGTGGATGCCTAATGATGCCCTTGGCTTTGACTAAAGGACAATCCACTGAGCAGAGAGGGTGGACAGACTCAAAGGGCCTGCTACTGAAGTAAATGTGTTTTATATATTTGTATAAGTGGTGTATTGAGACTGATGTGTTCATGCATGGAAACTAACTTGTACCCACAGATGAGTCAGTAAGTGACTCCATATATTAAAAAAAATGTGTTCGTTTCCTTTTTTTTTCGTAAAGATAACAACACTCTGACGTTCCCCTCCTGACCCAGCATGACCTGTTGATCTTGTCTGCACCTGTTTGCCTGTATGGTGGGGGAGCTTGGTTTTTCAGTACAGAGCAAGCAGTTTGATATGAGAGTATCATGTCACGTGACTTTAACGTTAGCACTGTGTGTACAACCAGGTTGGATGACCGCAGAGTTTACATTGTGAATAAAGCCACAGCTAGCAAAAGCAGGTCGTTCCATGGAAGTGTGGTTGCTGAGATAATCAAGAAATGAAAATCTAAAACGCGCTTAGGGACAAGTATAGAAAAGGCTGGAAAGACCTAGTCACGCATTATTTTGATTACAATAACTGGGGGAAGTGATTTTGAGGACTTTGGAAAAAAAGAGTGATTTTGGGGATCCATTTGGCAGAAGCTTCATTGACAAAGGCAGCTCAAAATACCCATGCTTAACAAGGAGCAGGGGTTAAGGTTACGTTGGAATGGAAATCTTGAGAGAAAAGACCTCATCAGACAAGGAGAACTCCTCAAAAGTGCCTACTCCTCGACTGTTTCGTCCGTCGACTTGGCTCAAAACGCTTAGAAACTCCACATGAACTCTGAATCAATCTAGGCCACGAAGAGGAGGTTTCGTCGTCAAAAACAATCGAGCAAAAACGTCAGGGTGAAGGATACTGTGGTTGGATACGGTGCATAATAAACCCTTATTCCATGTACAAATGAATGCTTGCGACTAAAGTAGAACGAGGAACACAGGCAGCAGTTTACTGAGCAATGGAAAAAAGTCATTTGGTTCAGTGAATCACCCTTCACCCTCTTCTAAACAAGCAGACATTTGCATGGGTGATGCATGCCAAAAGAAACCATGCAGAGCCCAGTGGCTTGTTTCCCATGGTGAAAGGTTCTAGCGGCTCTGTTATGTTGTGGGTTACATCGTCCTGGCATGGTTTGGATCCCTCAGATGGCCAGATAAACACCAATAAATACAGCCTTTTCTGAGCGATCAACAGCATCCTGCACTGAAACATCTCTCTCCTGATGGCAAACAGTCCCTTCTTGGATGAGAATGCCCATGTCCACGTGGCATGACGGGCCACCAAATGGTTTGATGAGGATGAAAACAAGGTAAACCTTATGCCACGGCCATCTAAGTCACCTGATCTCAACCCAGTAGAACCATTCTTGCCAAAGAATGGTATTACAGGCCTCAAACAGAGTTCCAGGCACTAAAATCCATGGCAAGGTATACTGAAGGGGTTTTGGCGGCTTGGGGCTGGGCCCGCATTCTGTTTAAGATACTTCATGTTTACTTCGTGTTTACTGGATTTTGGCCATTAGATGTTGATCTTCTCAGTGGTCTCTATCTCTGTTTCTTTGCTGACCACAGCTTTTCAAAGCAGAAGTGTTGTAATCTACTTACACTCGACTTCAAACGATGAGTGTTTGCATGTGTTTGTGTCATGTCCTGTGTATTTTATCTGTAGCTTTTGAATAACCCCCAACTCAGACCTTGAAAAAAAGGACATTTTAACAGAAACATCCAAAGTAATGCGAAAAATCACAATTTGACATGCAATGTAAAATTCTTATTCTTGATTGTGGTTTTTGAAACTGCTTGTTGTTCATATTTGCATATAATGATTTTTTTTGTTGAATAATTATATTTTTTCAGTTGGATGACACAGAAGTATGAGTATGTATTTGTGTGTGCGTGTGTGTGTGTGTGTGTCTGCTTTGGGTAATTTACCCAGTGTAGCTGGTTGATACAGACTTTGGCTGCCAGTAGGGGTGGCGTGGGATCCTGAGGTCTCATTCGGGCGCATTCTTTAAATACCGACACTGCACCTTCACTCTATACCAGAGACATGCAGTCAGTACACACACACACACACACACACACACACACACACACACACACACACCTCACACGGTATGACACAGTAACACAGAGACAGTGACACACACAGTTACACTGAAAATAGAAGAGGGTCTGGCACTGCTCTGACAGCCTGTCTTCCTTATACAGTGCAGCCTATTTCCAGCCTCTCTCATTGATCTACACTGTCACCTTAGTCACACTCTCATGATCCATGATCCATCCAGCTGCCTTTACACACGCACACATGTTCCTCTCTCTCTCTCTCTCTCTGTCTCTCCTCCCCCAGGCGCACACACACACACACACACACACACACACACACACACACACACACACACACACATTCTTAACATTTGTCTCTTCATGATGTGCATACCAGTACTGCCACTAGTCTACATGTCAGTCTGTGTGCATTCTAAGACACTGACCAATCCAAAAGTCTCTTCCACAGACTATCTGTCTCCAGCCAGTCGATCAGATTCATACAGAAATCATTAGAGATGGTATACATTAGAAATTCACACGACCTATGCATATTAAATATTCAACTGACTGTCCTGTTTCAAGAATTCAGTCTACTTAAATAGCCTTGTCAGAAAGCCTGAGGAACTATTATATTACCCAACACATGACTGATATTACCACATAAATCTATGAAATGAGACCAGAAAAAAAAACATATTCAAGCTTATGATGATTACAGCGGCGTTGTGTTTGTGTCGAGACAAACACCTTTTCATGTCTTCAGTCTCACCTTCCCACATGCCATGAGTGACAAGCCCAGCTGGTACCAGAGGTGAAACTCGTTGAAAGAGAACTTCATTGCTCGCTCCAGACACTGACAACAGACACACATAAAAACACACACACACACACACACACATGGTCACATGGTCAAACAAAAGACTTTACTCTCCCACCAACAGACTAACATGCATTAACAACACAAAACGAATTAAATATTCATAGTACGATAGTATAAAACATCCAGACATTGTTAATAGCGTTAATGTTTTATGATATCTATGAATTAGCTCACACTGTTCATTATTGAAATGTGCACCACACAAAAAGCAATGACATTATATCATAAAGGTGTACTAATGCTATTGCTGCATGACTAATGTTGTTAATTTAGAATCCTTAATTCTGTTATGAGTTTAGTGATAAAGGGATGTATAAAAACAGAACAAACAGTGATAATGAATTTGGATTTGAGGTAATGAATTCATAGAGACTACGACTCTATTCCACGTAACCTATGAAAAAATGAAAAGTCATGTTAGAGAGATAAGGCACTAGCTAAAAGGACATGAGATGTCCAATCAGGAAAAAAGCATCAACTATGTAAGACTGTAACCATAACAACAAGGTGAAATTTTATTGTATGCTTCACTTCAAAAGAAAAGTTTTGTTGAGTATTTTATGATATAGGTTGAAAATATGAATTTAAAGAAATAGCTTATTCCAGAAGCACTCATACAGCTCAAGACAATGAGCCTTTGGGGTGTTTTATTCATTGCTGTATTGAAGTTACAATTTTTGGTCAAAGGTTTGTGAAAATCATACAGTGTATGTATGTATGTATGTATGTATCTAGAGAACCATGTTAGTAAGGATGGACTAAAATGAGAGGAGGTTAAAGATGAAATGAACCGAGTGACAGGAACTGCGTTAGCATTCGCGACAGTGAAAGCACAATGCCTTTAGCTTCACCTGAGCATGCTAATGAGCGTTAACTCACAAGGCAGCACCTGGTCAAAAATGAGGAGAGCCTGTGGAGGCAAAGAAAAGTGTGACCGGGAAAATAGCTACAGAGAGAGAGAGAGAGAGAGAGAGAGAGAGAGAGAGAGAGAGAGAGAGAGAGAGAGAGAGAGGGAGAGAGAGAGAGAGAGAGAGACAGAGAGAGAGAGAGAGAGAGAGAGAGAGAGTGGGAGGGAGAGAGAGAGAGAGAGAGAGAGAGAGAGAGAAAGAGAGAGAGAGAGAGAGAGAGAGAGAGAGAGAGAGAGACAGAGAGAGAGAGAGAGAGAGAGAAAGAGAGAGAGAGAGAGAGAGAGAGAGAAAGAGAGAGAGAGAGAGAGAGAGAGAGAGAGAGAGACAGAGAGAGAGAGAGAGAGAGAGAGAGAGAGAGAGTGAGAGAGGGAGAGAGAGAGAGAGAGAGAGAGAGAGAGTGAGAGAGAGGGAGGGAGGAAGGGAAAGGAGCGTTTGAGATTCACAGCATCAACAGAAGAAAAAAAAAAAACCAGGAGAATACAGAAA
>NC_044498.1:46411035-46431035 GCF_902362185.1 Chanos chanos | reverse complement strand
GAGACAGACCATGACCCTGAAAGTAACTGCCTCTATGGGTTTGCCCACAGGGTTACACCAGATTACGCCAGACTACACCAGATGACAGGGTCGTTAACATACATGTCCCCTGTGTATGGGTGTGTGGTGAGTGTATGCCCTGGCCTGAGGCAGATCTCTGGCTTGGGAAACCCCCTACAGTTACAGAAACTCAAATAAAATAGTGAGGACCTGGGAAAGAGGAGAGCAGAATAAGGAGGAGAGGAGAGGAGAAGAGAGGAGAGGAAAGGAGGAGACACCAAGCAGATGTTATTCAATAAGTAGCAGCTGCCAACGGCAAACAGACTCAACACTCAACTCCCCCTTAGCTCCTTTACTCCCAGCATACCAGACACTAAATGAAACTAAATAAGAATTCTATGCAGAACGGGCTTAAAATGTCAGACGTTTTATGATATCACAGATGCAAACCATTTCAGCTGAACGCCAAAAACAAACATACAGTGAGAGCTGATTTATCAGATATTGCCCCATCCAAATCTTTAAGCAAAAACAGACCGGAATTTTTTCAAAATCTAATTTTCTTTCCCTTACACTACTACATGTTGGTTACAGTATGTGTGCTGCTAACATAGGTTTTTGCTAAAGCTTTACGAGACTAGATTAAAAATCCCCTTTTTCTATTCTTAATTTATGCCGTCCTTTTCTGCCTAATATGAATGTGCGGCATTGAGGAAATTCTCCAGCAGTTAGGAAGAACTGAAGCCATTGTCTTGTGAGGTTGACTGATAACCTTCAGTGGTGATTAGCAAGACAAACAGCAGTGTTCCCAGAAAGTCTGTAGTCACTATGCCGTCATGGGCGTGTAGGATGTTAAGTGATTAGCACAGCAGTGTGGACTGGCAGCTTCCTTATATCCTTTGGTGAGATTTAGCTGGCTTAATGGTTGCTCCTGAGCACACATAAGATTTGAATTTAGCCGTTTGGTCTTTTAATAGTCACAGCTGGAGGAGGAAAACCCGATCACAGTCAAGTACTCAGGGAGTACATCTCTCTGTCTCAATTTCCATATCCAGCCACAACCTACAAATTGGTCGGCCTGCTGTGTGTGTGTGTGTGTGTGTGTGTGTGTGTGTGTGTGTGTGTGTGTGTGTGCGCGTGTGTATGTGTGTGTGTGCGCGCGTGTGTGTGTGGGCGTGTGTGTGCGTGCGTGCGTGTGTGTGTGTGCGCGCGTGCATGCGTGTGTGTGTGTGTGTGTATGTGTGCGCGCGTGCGCGTGCGTGTGTGTGTGTGTATGTGTGTGTGTGTGTGTGTGTCTAATTTCAAAGTATCATATTTGTTACACACCCACCCATCCACGCTGTGACGAGAATATTCCATTCAAATAACAATAATAAAAACAATTTAAAAAAAAAAACAACAGTGGTGGAAACGATTCTGGGCGGCTAACTATATTTAGCTGCGTTCCCCCCACAAGGTCAGGTTGTGTAAGTAAAACTCGATTCCTTATTAGTCTCAGATTCATCTTCCTTTTTCCCACGACTGTACACTTTATCCCGTACCAAACCGCACATAGCCACACCCATTTGGATATGTAAAATACGAACATTTTACATTAAAATGTTCACGAGGCTGAATAAACAAATTCTGCAAACAACTGTAGAGGAAGTACACACAGAACATCAAGAGCCAAACAAAACGTCAACAACAAGGCATTTTCATGTCGAACGATCTGTATACCAAGCAGGAAGAGGGTAACACGTAATTATATTTCAGTGTACACAAACCTGTGGCAGACTCGCATCTTTCTAATGAAATAAATTCTTCTGAGAGAAACTACAGAGATTGCTCTCGAGATATTAAAGGAAGATTTCATAACCCTACATGGTAAATGTCATCTCAGGCTGGTAAAAATTCTGGCCAAAGGCATCAGAGAGAATGAGAGTGAATTCATATTCTCACAGACCTCACTGAAGTGTATCAGGAAGTCAGTTAGTTCTGACTCTCAATGATATGTTTTAATCCTGACAATGTTGTCCTAAACAAAGCTCCACTTCATTTGCATCGCACAAACAATCTTTGTGACATCTTTTGAGAGGACAGAAATGTAATACTTTACTTGTCAAAAAACGCACTTAGCACCTGTGTACATGAGTGTCTCGTCATTCCAGCTTGTTGAAGCTACTCCTTCATTACCACTGTTGGGCTCTGGGTTCTACGTTCAGTCATAAATATAGTGTGTGATACAGGCTGGCAGCAGACGATTGGGTACCTTTGATGACGTAAGCCTCGGCCAGGAGACGCAGCTGATACAGAGGCTGTTCGTCTCGTGTGAACTCCTCCACGCCGGCTCTGGCGCACATGCCCTGAGCGTCGCGGAAATGACCCTGAACGTAGTGGACTTTGGCGAGCAAGAGAAGAGCCTCGTTCAGATACCTGGGCTGTGAGACACGAGACAGAGCGTAATCTGAACGTAAGACAAACGCAGAATGACAAAAAAAAAAAAACGGACGCAGAGTCACAGAAATGCTTCGACACACATACACAAACACTCAAACTATATACGGGGTCTTCTGGAAGACCAAATTTAATGCATATGCAAAGACTGTGCTCTAGATCTGGTTCCAAGGAAAGCCATCTCCACTGGTCCTATGCGTCTTCACTAACCTCCAGTCGTCCTCTGCTGAGGAGGCTGTTGAGGTGAGCTTTGGCCTGGCCCAGCTTGGGCTGAGAGTGTTCGCTCAGGGGAGTGGAGCTCTGCAGTAGGGCCATGTTCTCCAGCAGACACTCCTCCAGTAGAGACTCAGCCAACAGCAATGTACCATAGTCATCTACCCATTACATACACAGGCACACACACACACACACACACACACACACACACACACACACACACACACACACACGCACGCACACACGGATTAAAAAGACGAATCATCCAGGACAGGACAGAATAGAATGAAAGATGTTGGTGGGAGTTGCTGATACCTATAAAATTTTGGAGCAGCAGAGATAGAACAAAGGTTGGAAAACCCGGTATGGAATCACTATTTAGAAGAGAATGTCTCTTTGCTGACTGAGGTTGTTGATGAGCAGAATACTGCCACCTTCTGTTCTTAATGACTGATTTAGGATCAGCTATTTCTTGGCCATTATTAGCCAAACAAAACTGGATTCAGATAAGATTTCCAGTTGATGAAGTACCAGAGGTATGATGTGATGGAGCAGTGAGTCAGAGAAGATTTCAGCCAAAAAAAGCAGCCTTAAATGTTAAAGTAACATTCTGAATGAGTTCCTGTCTGGATAAAGCTGTACTTCAGTCTACAGTCATGAAGAATGATAAAGAAATAATAAATGACCCGTCAGTAACTGATGCATTTACACAAGTGTAATAACTAAAAAGTCTATAATGGTGTCTTTACAGAGTACACATAATCCCATTACAAACACAAAAAAAGGTTTCAGTTCTTTTGAGGCAGTAAAGGAAAATCTTTCCTTTCTGTCTCGAACTTGTGAAACAATGATATTTAATCACATAAAATGGAATACAGTATTTCTATACATTACTTATTCATGTAAAAACTTCCCTAATGGAAGCGTTTACTTGTGGGGGGGAGAAAGGGAAGAAAACCTCACTAACTGTGGACAGAACAAAACTGCATGGAAACGACTGACCAATTTCTATCACATTCATAAGGTACTTTTTAAACAGGATCCTTCACCTGTACTTTACTAATTTATGTATTCTTTTTTTCTTTTTTTCTTTTGTTTTGTTTTGTGAGCAGCAGCAGCAGCAGGGGGTTGCAATTTGTTGGAATCTGGTCTGGCATCTGAACTGGCAAATCTCACAGAGACTGGCAGCCTGATTGTCCTGAGCTGTTCTGGGCCCTTAGAGACTGGGTTATGATTGTTTTGGCTCCAATATAAAGAAAAACCAGGGGGAACAACAAATGATGGCTCTTGTCCTTCATAGGTCTCTTGTATACATGCCCTTGATGGACTGCTTCCTGCTCGCTTCAAGCTTTCTCTCTCTCTTTCTCTCTTTCTCTCTCTCTCCATCTCTCTATACTCATCCAGGCTTTAGTCTGTTTGGATGAAAGAGTTGCTACATGTGTTTGGTGTAATGTTTATGTTTGACATCTCTGACAATTTTTTCCTTAAGATTAATGGACTTTCTCATTCATCCAGACAGAAAAGAACAAAACAAAAATGTAAAAAACTAGAATATTTGAATTGGAGCCTGTGAGTGAAACAAAACTGAAATAGTACAACCATAACCTCATTATGACAGCTGTGTAGATATAATCTTCATATCCTTTGTACATTTTTATGAAAGCTCTCCAAACCATTGTCATAAAACCTAATGTTGTAGTGTAACTGCTAATATGCTCTTATCCTGGATGCATAATTTCTCACCTGAGAGAAAGGTAAAGCAAAGTCAGGCAAAGCAAATGTGCATTACACTCTTCAAAACATAAAACTAAATGAACTCTAGCAGGGTATTTACTGGCTCTTCTACATACTCTCTCTCCTCTCTCTCTCTCTCCCTCTCTCTCTCTCTCTCCCTCTCTCTCTCTCCCTCTCTCTCTCTCCCTCTTTCTCTGTCTTACTCACTTGCTCGTTTGCTCTCTCTCTCTCTCTCTCTCTCTCTCTCTCTCTCTCTCTCTCTCTGGAAAGTGAACACTCCTATGCTTGCAATTGAGGATAAAGTTCATTAGATCATGTCAAATAAACCTTTCCAAGAAAACAACAGGCTCTTCCAAACATGGTGATATTAGTCTAGCTCATAGCTGAGTGCTGAGTGAGACAGATGGACAGCCTCAGCACAGTGGCACAGTGACTGGATAACCTGCACAGGTTGGCACGGCATAGCTCAGACACTCCAGATTTGATTATTGACATAATAACAGGTACATAAAAGTCACCCAAACCATGTTTACTCTGTCAAGGTCAGTGTTCTCTCTCTCTTGTTCTCTCTCTCTCTCTCTCTCTCTCTCTCAGTGTGTGTGTGTGTGTGTTTGTGTGTAGTTGTGTACTTCCGTAAGTCTATTTCAGTATCGAGAGATGTTGCCGGTGATGCAAAGTAACGTGCTTGTAAAGCAATTTGCAGCGATTGTTGCTTTCATAAAAGCTTAATCGGTCCGCGCAAGTTACGCCGCTGTTTCTTTTGGATCAACTCTCTATAACTCAAGACTTGATGACACATCTTAACCACTTTACTTAATTGCTCATTTCATAATATTAGACAAACTACTTGTGCAGCTTGTCACGGTCCATTTCAAGCTGGGGAGTCAGCGACACATGCTATGAGCTTACATGAAAAGTACAAAGTTCATGCGGAACAACAGCCGTTCCTTTATCCGGGAATGCGTCAAAACAGACAACTACTCAACAGGTTACCACGACAAAGTCACTCACCATTCTCATGGAATTTTGCTGCCGCGAGCTGTTCCACAAGAAACGGTATCTTGTCCCACTGACATTCTCCTCGGTAACGATCAATCTCCGCCTCTAGTCGGTATTGAGAGAAGGAGATCCTAGATGACATCCCTGGCATATCCCTGTGTCCGCACTCTCCAGATACGAGCGGAGTGACTGCAGACTGTCAAGCGGAAAAAATATTTACACTGAGCATGTGCGGCGCGTTATGCCTAAAGCTAGGGATCAGAAAAGGAACTGACACTCACCAAAAAACCCCTCCAATAAATATATAAATAAATAGTAGCCAACATTTGTGCTATACTGCTTTGAAAACATCTTTGACTTATCTATATTGTTAAAAGAATGAGGAACAGAAACAGAGCTAGAGATGAGTTGTACAGTGAGAGACCAGCACCTTGCTAAAAAACTGTAGCCTGGGACGTGAGTTCATTGGGAGTGTAGTCAATACATACATCTCTCATGACATCTTTCACCATTACAGCAAATATTCATATTTATTGCACCGCCTGTTGTCGTTAATCGAAAAATTTACTTCGTTCATGTCCACTTCGATACTAACATAAACCCGATGCGTTTAATATGTTCAATTTTCTACACATTTGTTTGTCAACTAACAGCTGAATTGATCTTATAGGGAAAGAATGCCAAATTTACTCGATCGGTAAATGAGTTTGTTCTGAAGAAAGGTGAGGTTTTTTATCAACGATAACTCATTCAAGTTAACGCTCTACTCTAGAACACTATTGCACCTGCTGCTTGAGCAATAAACTGTAAATAGCCCATAATCAGTACAGTCAGAATAGTATGTGTTTTTACAGTATAAATTTTGATTGTACTGGATTAATATTGCTTGCATAATTTATTGGTCCGCTATAACGTTTCTTTTCTAGCAATGTTGTGTTTTCGCCCGCTACTTGTTACATTTAACCCCGCCTTGGGTGAATTTGTAATCTCCGATCTTCCGCCACCCTTAGTTTAATTGTGGACCGCTGGCAGTAAGATTAGAAGCAAAATTAAACTTGTTTAAACGTTGTCCCCGACACACCCTTTGTGTAACAGTGTTTCTATTTCCACTCAAAGCATTATGTGCAGGATAACAGGTTTCCCTCGAATCAGTAGGCCTGCTGTGGATGTACCTATGTACCTCTTAAAACAACCGGCGTCCCCAAAATCTGTTGTTAATGCGGAAAAGGCGAAACGCAAAGTGGCGACACAGCTATCGGACAAAATATTTTAGCCTACATTTGTTCCAAAAAAAAAAAAAAGGGTAATGTTTTTTGATTACCCTATCCTAATGCCTTTTGAAGCTTACCACGTGAAACACTGTTACGTGTGAAGTTAACAGCGTTAACATCCCTGAAAGTGTAAACTGCTATGTTTGTTTTACTTTTAAATCTCAGTAGTTGCCGAGGTCACAGTAAGTTATTGCGTGATGTGAATTTATTAGTATTCTTAGCTAACTTTCACTCAGCTGAAAATAAATGTGAATTTGCTCAAGCTAGATCGGGCTCAATTTGCGAGATTAATGTCTCGAGACAGTTCAGCAGAGAGAAGTTGAGAGAAAAGCAGATTAATGGAGCTAGATGCCTCCCAGAATTTGACAAAACACATGCAGCGTGTTTTGTAAATATACCAGTTCAGAAACAAACCCAGGGCGTTTTAAAAAGCTGTCAAACAAATTGCGTTCGCTTTACACACCACCCTTCATAAACAAACACAATAGATGTTTAAAAAAATGTTAGAAAATAAAGCACAGTTTGCAAATATGACATTGCGCATACAAATACAATCCGTGCGTCGGTTTTATCCCGTAAATATGGAGTATTGCAAGTACACACACTTCAATGATTTTTGGCAGGGATTTAACTTTATCTCCCTGACATTAGGTTCTCTCCTAAACTGAACCGCTTTTGTAAAGGTGCTGGGCGAGTTACAGTCCGTAACAGCAGGTGGCGCTATGGAACTTTCTGAGTAGCCACTTTCTAACTTTTCCCTAAGGATTCCTAGCTGGGAAAGAAATTGTTACTTCTGCGTGAATCACACGGAGTCACTTGGTAATCCTTGTGGCCTCTTAACAGTTCAAAATTTAAGTGCGGGAAGAGTTGATGTCTATGGAGTGACCAACAGTTTGAAAATATTTACATAGCTTAGGCCTATTTGAGTGTAAGTTACTTGAGTGTAAATTAGGCGTCCATACAACAATGCTTACATGAGCCTTCAAAAAAAAAAAAAAAAAAGATTTAAAAGTCTAGAAATTCTTTGAATACACTTTATAAGGTTGTGTTTTCAGTCACTACTGTTTTAATACGCAATGTAGAAACTGTAAGGCTGGCAGCTTTGCACAAATATGTAGACTACAATATAACAGCGAACAATTTTCTTGCGTTTCAGGAATTGAGATTTGATGGACATAACTGTAACTCAGCATGATCTCACGCTTTTTGTAGCAGTAAGTATTATTTTTAGCTTCTATCCTGTTGTGTTTTAGCCATTTGAATATGCTGTTGACCAGTGTCTTGACCTACGATACAGAAAATACAACAGTATTCAAGGCTTATCAAGAAAATGGCAACGACCTTTTCATTTGGGGACACGTGTAGACTCCTGAATAGCGCCACCTGGTGTTGTGTATTGTAATTTTCCTGACACATAAGCAAAAGCTGTTGAGTTTATGAGAAACAAGTTTGGCAGTAACGCTTAGAGACATCCTTGCCAAAAGTCACGATTAACAAATTCAGTGCATGTATTGTATGTGCAACATTCTTTGTATTTGTTTATCAGTCATATCAATCATGAATTTGTGGAACACGTTGTATTTGTGTGTATTTGTGTGTTATGTGTTTGTGAACAACACTTTCTTTCCAATTACTATTATTATTATTGTTTTTATTTCTTTTGTTAAAATGTGTTATATTTGTTTGTGAAGTGTGATGAAAGTCTGCTGAACACATGTGATAGTGGTGTTTTGTGTTTGCCAAACCCATTGCTGGTGAATTGTAGGACAATAACAGAACACACAGCACTTGTTTGATAATCTTGTACGGAGCCAAATTTAACCCAAAATTTATCATATTTGTAATTGATTTATTTTCCTGGCATATCAGTTGCTCTAGCAACAGCTGAGATCAGTCAACTGATAATAGTCAGCGCAAAGCCCATAATGAGAGTTGCCACTTTCTGGATAAACTGTTCTTGGCCTCTGGTTAAGGGGAGTTTGGCGTTGGGAGCTCTCTTTACAGTTCATCTGTCACTTTGACCAATACACATGATGAGGAATGAGGATGTTCTGATGGTAGACAGCTGCAGCAAATACAGTTTTACTTATTGACTAAACATGATGACAGCTTAATCAAAATGTAACTGGTCTTAAAATATATTTAGATTTCAGTGTCAGTGAAATTTAATCTTACAAAGTCCATCCCCTGAAGGAGAACTTCCTTGAAATGTCCACAGGGATTAAATCAGTGTTTTAAAATCAGTTAGTCATTAAGGGTGTGCAGAAACAATCCAAAACCCTTCATTAAATATTACTATGTTTGTACTGAGCACATTAAAGGCACACCCCTTAAGACAAAAAAAGACCCTCCCACCTCGACAACACTAGGCTTGATGTGACTATGGGCTTGATGTCCTGGTTTAGCACGTTTCGTTTAAGCCCTCAATAGGTTTGTTAAATGGATTAAATACAAGGCCTACTGTGACCTAATTATGGGAACAAGGGCACTGCACGGCGGACGACAATGTAGTAAACAGCACATTCGGACAGCTTACTAAAATTTAGCATTGGTGTTGAAGGAATGTACAGTTGCAAAGAGGAAAGCCTGTAAATAGATAAACAAAGGGAAAAAAACACTAAGCGAATGCTCAGTAATGTTTGATTGTAATAGCGCCACTCAGTGGATGAATTGAACGTCACTTTTGGCAAGTATTAAAAGCAGGTCGGATTTCGTTTAGGTATTGTTATCTATCAAACACTGTTCAACCAATTTTGGATCCATTTATGATTCAAATGTTCACTGGAGAAATTGATTAATGAAACTATGAGGTCCAATCCAGCCTATCCTACGGTTGCCTGTATTTCTCACATGGAGCAGCTCGCTACCAAATTTTTTAAAACGCAATTCCATATATTAAGCCTACCGAATGCAAAGTCTACAAGCTATGGGAACAATATCTACTGCGGGTTTAGTAGTCTATGTATCTAATAAACTACAACATCTAATGTAACACTGAACCTCCAGTCTTCGGAAAAGAGACTTTGCGACTTCATTTTCCTTGTGAAAACTGGCCATTTGGTTGTCAGTAGCGACTGTTTAGTACGATACATTACTGGAGAAAATATCCGTATTCTTTCATTATTCTTCTCAAAGCAGAAACACTGTACGGATTACCGCTGCACTGAGAATACCCAATTTGTGAATATCTGGCTATTGACGCACTACTGAAATCCAATCAGAATTTAGCTGTCGTGTCCATAAGGTGAAAGGTAACTACGGCAAACAGACTGGTTCAAACGTGCTTGTTCCTGAGAGAAGTTCCCATCAACCCAGATCTAAAGCAGGGGGATTTTTTCCTAAGTTTTTCGATTCTAGTCACACTTTGAGAACAGGTGAGAGAAAAATGGCGTGCTGTGCAGCTGTTTCAACATAGCTTGTTATATGTCTTTTGTCGAATGAGAGCCATTTCAGTTTTAGCTAAAAGTTTATGCGTAAGGGCTAAAGAGTGTAACATCTGTCTTGACTCTCTTGTGATGAGCAGACTAGCATACGGTCAACTAACATATCTGTCCATACTCTAAATATGCTAAAAAATGAGCTATACTTTTAAAGCGTCAAACGGTAGCATTTTAGCATTCCGCATTACGACGGCTCTGCGCCCCTGTATTTGAACTTGTCAGTGTCTGACTTGCTCTCTGTTGTGTGTTACATGTTTGCTTTTCATTCATCATCATTTCAATATTGCGCTGCCTGATATATTGGTAGATGTTAGTCACATGGCTCGATGCATACTCATATTTTATTTATAAATCTCTTTTAAACTTCTACTCAACCTTGAAGTTGTAAATAGTCTTAGGTTTTATATAAGGCAGTTGTATGTGTGTGTGAGTTAATATCATTACCCTTAAGAGCAAATATTTTCCTAGCTCATGATCTCAAACTTAAACAAATCGTACTGTGGACACTGCTGTTCTCTTAGCTTTGTGTTCCTGATTTGCTGAAGGATCGTGTTTAAACTGACGGCTATTTATCCAGTATAATGCAGGATAGAAGGAGCTTCAGGTGGCACACAAAGTGGGGCTGCCTATTGCTATTGTCATGCTGTCTGGTGTCAGTCCAGTCTCATGGAGGCCAACATGGACAACAGGATGGTTCACAGGCAGCTCCAGGACACCCACCAATCACACGTCTGGACAGGAACGTAGTGCAGGACAGAGAGTGAGTGATTTGACTCAAGACACACCATATGTTTAATCTAAAGTGCTGATTTAGGCTGCTTGCCTGACCTTAACTGTTGTTTAAAGGACTTAACTATGGCACAGACTTCTGAATTACACTGATGTGTCTTATTTGCAAGATGAGAACTGACCTTTGGTCGCTTCAGAAAAAGACCTCGTTGCCAACTGAACTCTGTATTGGTACAGCATGACTGCAGCGTCAGTGAAACATAAAAAAGGTTTTGCTTTTGCATAAGATGATTATGATTCATAGTAAACTCCGGTTTGACTTTAAGTTTATGACATCAGCACATTGGTGTAGATTTGTGTAAATTACCTGCACATCCCACCCAGCTTTTCACTTTAACCTTTTTCACCTTCAGTCAAATTCCGGTGCTTCGTTGGGATTGTCTCAGTTGTTTATTTTAACTGAGTTTTAGAGCTATTTTACATGGACGTGTATTTGTAAACAAGTTCACAAAGTGCTCATCTGAATGCTTTTCTCCCTCTCTGTTTTAGGCATATTATGGAGCATTTGGACGGCGTAATTGACAAACCAGAATCAGACATGACACCTCAGGAGCTCCAGTTACATTACTTTAAAATGCACGATTACGATGGAAACAACCTGTTGGATGGCCTTGAGCTCGTCACAGCAATCACGCACGTGCACAGAGAGGTGAGGTCCAGTGAAAATGAAGGAATGGGGATCCAATTAAAAGCAGGATCAATCGGAGTTGCACAAAGATTTGTCACAGAGCCCCGTGGTGTCACTGACCCGGTGTGACACTACTTTAGCAGGCCGTTATGTGGCGGCCTCAGCGAACAAGCTGTCACTCGGAAGTTGCTCACCAAACCTGTTCCAAACCCCCCCCCCCTTTTTTCTTTGCTTTCTTCGCCCTTGAGTGGAAGTGCTAGAATATATTTATGCCATCTATACTTAAAAAGGAAAAAAAAAAAAACCTTACTGCTTACGTAGCACTTGTAGGAAAAGTATTTTTTACATTATTTAAAATGGATTAACGTATTGAAAATGCATGTATTTTAACCATAAGAATTTGTCAGCTTGGGAATGTAGCAGTTAGTAGGTGTGCGGTGTGTATTTTAGATCCGACATTTCGCGTTTGACTCATTTGTACTATTGAGCATTTCACTACTGTGAGACGGGGTCATTCCATAAAGCAGGACCTGTCAGTTGACCAAGTGATGCGATCAAAAAACAGCGACATTTTGTGTCATTTCATGTCGTAAGTGACATTTCTGATGGACGGTTTCGACTGCTGACTTAAGTTCTCCGGCTAATTGAGAAATCTCCAGCTAATTGAGAAAACCTTCCAAGTCTTTTTTTTCGTGTGTGTGTGTGTGTGTGTGGGGTGCACACATGACAGAGGCCTTCCGCAAACGCCTTTGAAAGCCTTTCATGAATGACAGACTTTTGTGATTTCTGGAACTTTGGTGTGTTTTGAAAAACCGCATGTCCTCTCTCTCTCTCTCTCTCATATCACTCATGCTCATTCTGTTGTTTCCAGGAGAAGGGAGCAGACAGCCAGCCAATGAAAGAGGAGGATCTCATCAGCCTAATCGATGACGTTCTGAGAGACGATGACAAAAACAACGATGGTTACATAGATTACGCTGAATTTGCCAAGTCACTGGAGTAGAGGGAGACAACCGCCTACCGCCTTACTGTGAACTGAGCTGACCTCCTGTACAGAGAAATCGGACACAAATCGACAAACCACTTTCTGTCCTTTGAGAGTACCTCAAAATGGTGTCCGTGTTACATGTACCAGAGGATGAGTTTGACTAAAGTCCTGACTAAATTATAGGTGCGTAAACTGCCAAAACCGTCCAATGATAAAGAATTAATGAAAAAAAGAAGAAACATAATTTTGGTTTGATATAGCATAGATGATGAAAAAAGGCCTGAGAAAAGGCTTTTTGGGGGACAAAAAAATAAGAATTTCTGAGAAAATGTTGTGCTGGTTTGCGCTGTAAGATTTTGGTTAAGGAGAACTAGTCTTCTAACAACTCAACCACCACATTTCTGTGTAAATGGAAATGCTTGGGTGATCTTGATGACCTGTTCCTGTCACTCTTGTAGTGCATTGAAAGACAATGATATTGTATTTAAATTACATACATGATAAACAAGGTCTTGAACACACACTGTATTCTTGAGTTTTGGGGTTGAATGTTGACCAAGATGGTCTGTTGTGTTCATCTCCATTTAATATGACCCTAGGTTTGTTTAATTTATACCAGAAAGCTAAATGATCCTACATGCGTGTATGTGGTTAGCAGTGTCACTTACAACACAGTTCAATTGCCCACAACGAAGTTGTATTTTTCAGTTGTTTAAGAAATACATTGTTTTGGAAAGACACTCTATCACAGTTTGGTCAGATGCTTTTCTTTAAGGCCCTTTTAATCTGTAAAGTAGGTTTACGTAATGTTAAAACATTTTGTTACATAAGATAAATTATATTTCCAGAATTTCTAAATGTTGACATTTTGTGAATGAGAATAATGAGAAATGCATAATTATTTTGTCGTAGGAAACTATTGCATCAGCTTGTTAAGATACAGAAACCTGTGTTTTGTGTGTTGAAAACTATAATAAAAATAATATCACTTTTCCAAGTTTAATTTCATTTGAATATTTTGATAGGGTTTGTCTTTGTTTGACAGCAAAAAGGATGGAAAAAATAATGGAACAGTACGGTAACTAAGCATCTTTTCTAACCAGGAACAGATCAGAACACTAAAGACTTTAGAAGAATGAGCTCAAAAAAAAAAAAACGCTAAAGAAACTCACTTATAAACATGGTGACGAGAAAATATTTCGGTGGAGAAAATGTTTACCCCCTTCAACTTACAGGAAATGAGGCTTCACTGGTTAGTTGTTTGATTCAGCAGTGACTATCTCGTGGTCCAGCCTCCGCCACAGACCTTAAAATCTTTGCACATCAAAAGTTCAGCTCTAAAATTACCTGACGAACTCTTATCACCCTGACTCCCATACGTTCTCTATCGCCGTTCAAACTCTAACTGCGATGACGCAGCATCCAGTAGCATAAAATTATATCATGCAAAAAGAAATCTCCAGTGTAGCATGCTAACGGCTTGCTCTAGTTCCAGTGACCAGCTGGGTCCAGAGCCGACATGGACGCCAGAGAGAACACTGATGCGTGGGGCAAGGTGGTCGGGGGGGTCCCGATGTTGCGTAGCTGGGCGTACCAGTCTTCGTGCTGGCGGCCGGGCTGTGGCTGTTGGGGTGCTGTGGGGCAGGAGAACTGAGTGCCATGGGTTGGGTGATGAGAGTAACCAGCAGAGGGCAGCACCGAGGAGAACCTTGGTATGTGAGTCAGAGAGTGGGTGCACTGGTACGGCCTGCCCACTCCGCCGGTCGGCACGCACATGCTGCCGAGGAGCGTCCCATGGCCTGGCATCACGCCCACGGACAACACTTTCTGAGTGGCACGTTCCTGTTTCCGTTGCTTGGCGCGACGGTTTTGGAACCACACCTGTGGAACAAAGGGTAAGTCGCTAGTAGATTTGACACGATGAGTCAACATTGAACGCTGAGAGGCAGAGAACATGAGTATCTGTTCATGACATGTCATTTGAATAATTAAGTCGATGAACGTATCATGCCCGAGTTCTTTTACAGCTCTGCTTTAGTTAAAAGACTCTGGGAGTTTGATACTTTCACAGAAAGAGAAAATAGAAAAAGAGAAAATGATAAATACAATAATAAATATTCATGTGCTTTTTTTTTCCATGTTTGTCTTCAATTTCTGGCCTTATTCTTTGAGGATGCACCATTAACTTTTGTGAGGTACCTAATGCAGACTCTTGGATTATTGAAATTATGGAAACTGTGCCATACTGTTGTAGTAAGCACACATTATCTTTTACAAAGCTGCAGCGCTGAGATGAAGAGAAGACACCATGTTACAGTGTCCCTGGGGCAAGATGGGCTTAAGTCCCTCACTCAAGGGTACAACAGCAAGGAATTCACAACCATACACACTCTTGTGCTAAGTCAGCATTCGTAGGTGCTTTGTTTGGCATTTCAAACCAGAAGGATTCAGGTCCCTGGTGTGGAGTCTGATCCCACAGAGATGTTTTCACCCTCTGTGGGTTAGGCCCCCGTCCTACCAGGAAATGCTCCTCACAAAAGTTTACAATATACATATATTTTTTTACAGTATAATATTTTTACACCACTTGACGCTCCATCTGACCTGTATGCGTGCCTCGTTTAGTTTAGTGGCTCGAGCTAACTCTTCCCTACAATAGATGTCTGGGTAGTGGTTCTGTCTAAAGGCCAGTTCCAGCTGCTCCAGTTGCTCCTGGTTGAAGGTGGTGCGATTTCTCCGTCGGGATGGAGATGGGTATGGTCTCACACATCCGCTGAATCCCCTCACGCTCACAGCATCTGTGGAGCCTTTCCTCGGACGGCTCTGTACATCTGCGCTCAAGAAAAAGCGAATTTAAAAGGTCATTTCATCAATGAATGACAAAGAAAACCTCTTTGTCACTCTGAGGAACATTCCGGAAAAAGAACGTGTTCTTTCCTCTCAGGTTACCTGAATTTTCCATTGACAGAAAGAGTTTTGTAGACCATCAACAAACTGGCGGTGTTCAGTTTGCAGGCGCGCATCTCACAAGTGACAGTTGACTCAATAGAAAAGGATTAAACACCTTTTTGCCTTCCTCTCAACTGTTGGGGAACCCAATAGGCAACAGGCTTTCCCTCCAGAACTCAATATCGTGAGAGAGAGATACCAGAGTCCAAGGAACTGAATGAAGATTAGGTAAACAATGGCCAACAAAGTGACTAATTTGTCAGATTGGTGGACTTGGTTGAAGAGGACCTCTCACAATGGAAGCACAGGAGGAGAGGAAGACAGAAAAAGAGTTGAGCCTATTGAATTTCGAGGGTAAAGCGTATTTGAGTGTGCTATTCAATTTCTGATCAAATGAAACAGTCTCACATGAACAGCTGCAAGCTGGGAGGTGATATACTTCATTTCGTATTACCATAGATGAGTCTGGTATCTTCAGTATTTACAGTTTCCTTTGTTGTCCCAGTAGCGGTCTAAGCTAAACAACCTATTTTTTAAAAATTTTTTTTGTAAAAATGTATATTTGTAAATGTGTGCTTTCATTTTAAAAATCCATATGTTCTGTTGTGCATCGTACTAATGGATCGCATGAATCAAAGTGTTCCCTTTTCCCTATACATGGCAATATGGAGTCACCATTCAATAACTATTTGCTAGGCAGGGTTTATTTCAGAGAAAGATGTAGCATAATGAGGAACTTAAAGTACATCGGTCAAATGCCCTCCTGTGAATTTTTAGGTTTATCTCAGTCATAAATCTAAAATATCCATATGGTATCAATAAATGAAACAAGCGGGAAAGAGCCCTGTTAAAGTTACTCTATCATTAGTTTTGCCTGCACCAGACAGTAATCCCATGTTAAAACATTTTCTCACCCAAGTTAAAAAAAAAAAAGAAGTAACACAGCACTTTCTAACACATTAATACTTAAACTGATCAAACGTTATTTAATCATTTTTAGCGAATCATTATTATTATGATTACTTTAGTGCAGCAAAATTGCCCTCACCTGCACTAGAACTGACGGGGACTTCAGGAAACATCTCGGGATACTGTTGTTGCGGTTTGACTGAGTCCATTCCTGACTTTCTCTGGATCATGATAAGGGTCCAAGTTTGAGTCACGGTCAGACAGGGTTACTGGGGAATATCTTTACACACCAGTCTGCCGTGACATCACCGCAGCAGCACCCCGCCTTAACACCTGCTATCACAATTTCTATTGTGTGGAGCGTATTCGTTTGCAGCCCGCTGTAAACTTTCCGGCAAGTCCACTGTCGGTTGGAAGTATTTCGTTGATTACACAATTATGGGATGTATGCATATTACACATTATGGAGACAACAGCCCGAGTTCATCAAACGCTTCAAATCTCGTCCACGAGGAACTATACAGCATATATAATGGATAAAGAAACGTCCATAATTAAGTAGACAACAGAATATTTTGTAATTATACTCAGTAGCCTGTGTTTTTCGTTTTGTAAACAATGTGTTTGTGCTCACAGCTGATGTCTCTAGATTAAAAGTGGGAGAAACATTTATTTTGCAGTGGAAATCTAGTAACCATCGGGTTGGTAGGCTTACTATTAACAAGACACGATTAGGTTTCTTAATTGTGACTCAAAGGTTAAGCCATGCATGACAAAATTTGCATAACACACTTTTGATGTATTTAACACAAAACGTGACTATCACTTTAAGAGAATTTAATTTGTTTCTATACCCGTTTTTATCAGGAGGGGTCAAGAGTTTTGCAATATGCAATACGTCCACCAGATGGAGAAACTTACCACATTAATGAAATTTTCAGATCGCGATTACAGGCTAAGCGATGACGCTCGCTCTCTCTCTCTCTCTCTCTCTCTCTCTCTCTCCCCTTGCAGACTTCTGCTGTACTGCCGAATAATTATAGCTAAAATCGAATTTACTCATTGTAAATGTCCTGAGATGTCTGTGTTCTTTTTTAAATCTCATTTGGCTTAAAGAGGTCTAATTCAATTTTTTCTCAGTCACCACTTTGACTGGGCGGACATGGTATTTCTCAGGACCTTTGTGTCATCTGTGTTCTCCAGTCAACAACGTCTACAGTCCTCCTTCATACCCCCAACAGACCGTGCATATGACACTAAACATCATATGTATATGAAATCCTTCACTGAGAGCTACAGATCACCTAGTCAAGGTCTTCCTCCTGTTCTTGCTCCCTCTCTTCTTACTTTTATCATTATTATTATTGTTACTATTATTATTATTATTGTTAGTGGTTGTGGTAGACGTAGTAGTCGTAATAGTAGAAGTAATTATTTGTAATGTACATGGTTTTGCACATTTCTAACAATTTTAGTGATCAAGGTTTTAGTGCACTTGGCTCAATAGGACAACAGAAAGAAAGAAAGAAAGACAGAAAGAAAGAAAGAAAGAAAGAAAGAAAGAAAGAAAGAAAATGTGTTTTCAGTCTCTACATACATAAAAAGACCTGTGACTATGACTGATATCTCTGTCTGTTTGCTCTGTTCCGTCTGCCTGGCGTGAACAGGTACAGGAGAGAGATATAAGACTGGAATCAGTGAAATGGAAAGTCATGGGCTTTGCGCGTAGGACCGGTCAAGTCCTTCCCTTGGCCAGGACAGCTGAGTAACAGCACTCCGGAGAGGGCTCTCTGAGGCAGGCCAGAACTTTAAGCTGTTCATTCTATCTGTCTGTTAAAACACTATTCTGT
Source organism: Chanos chanos (assembly GCF_902362185.1). Lineage (NCBI taxonomy): Eukaryota > Metazoa > Chordata > Actinopteri > Gonorynchiformes > Chanidae > Chanos > Chanos chanos. Next base: position 46,412,826 of record NC_044498.1, on the reverse strand, counting down.
CAACATCTAAAAATAAATGTTATTGCACATGGCACAAGAAAGAAATCATGATTTTATCCTTTATTTTGGTCCCTTTTATACTGGGGTTATAAGTTCATACTATAACATAGTACCTAAATGTTTCTTAAACATGCAAAATGAATAATGATTACGCTACTTCAGTATAAATAGTATAAATACGAATTGCGGCAGAAAGGAAACATAAAGATAAATTAAATTCTGTGGACTTTCTGAAGAACACTGCACACAATCAGCCAGTGATCAAATGGATAACCAGTAGAGACTTCGGAGTAAGTTAAGAGCTCAGCCTTCGTGCAGTTTGAAAGTGGATTGGTGTGTGACTGGTAGAGGGTCTCCTTTCCAGTGCTTGAGAGTTGATCCGTGGGTATTGGCTGAACTCTTAAGACCCACGGAACAGCATGGCCAGTCTGTCCCCAGGAACTCTGGGAATTTCCAACAGGCTGTGTGGAATCCTGACTCAGACCCAAAGAGCTCTGGGAGCAAAAGAAGGTTCTGCCTGTGAGGCCCAGAACTGAACCACAGCATCCAAATACAAGACTGCTGTCTGATATCTTAACATAACATCAGCACACACACATACATACACACACATACATACACACACATACACACACACACACACACACGCACACACACACACACAGACACAGACACACACACACGCACGCACACACGCACGCACACACACACATACGCGCACGCACACCCATGCACGCACGCACGCACAAACGCGCGCACACACACACGCACACACACACACGCATGCATGCACACACACACACACAAAGAGTTAGTTAGTGGTTGCGGTCATGTCCAGTTTGGATACACACACTGGGAAGAGTAAAAGTTCTCTCCTCCCAGTTTCCTGGGACTGAACTGGGAGTGACCTGCCTGGCAGCTTCACATCCCTGATGGAAGGAATGTAACCCAACTCCCCCCTGTCTTTCCTGCTGGCCTGCATGTGTGTGTATGAGAGTGAGAGGAAGAAAGATGGGGGGTTGGTCTGCTGTCCTTCTCTTTCTCTCTCTCTCTCTCTCTCTCTCTCTCTTTCTCTCTTTCTCTCTCTCTTGGTAATTCATTGTGTCTTCATAACGTTGAGATTTATGGATGTCGAAAGACTTAAAATCCCAAACTTCATCGTGCGTAATACGTTGGATTTGTCTTGTCTTACCAGTTGTCTTTACTAAGAAACCATTTGGGAAGGTTTTTATTTGCTGATGATTTGTTTACTATTACAATTTTCCACACTAAAGATGGCACAGAATCTTAGAGAATGAAAACATCAGCAAACTTGACAAACATATTTTTCCATTTTGTTGATACAGTACGAATGAAGATTTTGCTCAAAACAGCTCTGGTCAGAATATGGATTTGATTTGGCTTTGACCTTTTCTCGCGCTTACCTCATACAGTTAAAGGTGAAGGAGAGAGTTTTATCAATGAAGACTCATAGTATAATAAACACATTTATGGCCATTAAGATATCTTTTATTAGCCTGTAAAACCATTCCCTGTGCAATCACATATGCTATTATATGGCTGTCTGGGGCTTACCCTCCCACACTCACATGTGACAAAAGGGCAGATGCAGAGGGAGGAAGAGAAAGAAGGAGGAATGGAGTCAAAAGAGAAGCATTAGGAATTGTGTGTGTGTGTGAGAGAGAGAGAGAGAGAGAGAAAGAGGGATAGAGAGAGAAAAAGAGAAAGAGTGTGTGTGTGTGTGTATGTGTGTACGCGCGCCAGAGAGAGAGAGAAAGAAAGAGAGAGAGA
>NC_044498.1:46326035-46406035 GCF_902362185.1 Chanos chanos | reverse complement strand
GCTAGTAACGAACATGAAGAGAACAGTAATAATCGTCTCCGTGCCAAAGGACCCCATTCTGTCCACTGGTGAGAACCTCTGGAATCGATCTGTGACACCTCGATATGACAGTGGTAAACACAGAAAAACACACTCTCCCTCGCTATTAGCTTAAGCTTAAGTCTTGCACTGTCAGCGGTGAAGTGGCTTTGCTTTAGACGGCTAGTCGAACTACTTCTTCACAACCCGTTTCTATGGATCTGCCGTGTTGTGTGATACCAAATATAGCAACCTAAGAAATATAATGTGCTACTTAGCTTGTGAAACATTCACTGTCAACATATGTTATTTAATTCTTTGTGATTCAACATGTAATTTAACACATTATGTTGTCTTTTCTTCGATTTTTCTTTTTTTTTCGTAGAGGTCCACTACACATTCCCTTCAGCTTGTCCTGCAAATATTCTTAATTTGGCCTGTGCTTATTAAAACATTCATTACGAACATTTTCATATCAAATCAACACACATGAAATAAGGCCACACATAAGGTTTAATATTAGTGTGGGTCTGGTACTGTGGATACCGTTAACACTACCCCTATTTTCATATTCTGGTCAGGCCTATTCAAACAGCTGTGTGTGTGTGTGGGGCGGTGGGGGGGGTAAGCAGATCCCCTGGGAGTGGGGATGGGAGTGGGGGGGGTCGATGATGTGGTACAGTCCTGGCCCCTGGGGAGGCTGAGATGGTATGATTCTGGCCCTCGGTCAGAGAGCTGGGAGATTTAAGACAGGGATGAAAGGAAGCGGGGCCATTCAGCGGTCAGCACATCTCTGATTCATCTTTCTGGGAAAGAGCAAGGAGAGAGAGAAAGCCACAGACGGTTTCCTCTGTCCTCAGCTCTGTTTTCTCACAGCCTATGTGTTGCTTACAATTACCAACAAAAAACCCAGAGCTCTCGTCGACCGTCATGTTCCATGCAGACCATGTAAACAGATCAAACCGATGGTGATAAAACTACAGTTCCCATCAAATCCACAAGTATGCTAAACAGGGTAAACGCACTCAAAATATATTAAACAGAAAAGAGAATGATTTTTTCTTTCTTTTTCTTTCTTTTTTTTTTTTTGATCCTCAGTCAAATGAATTAATTGTCTGCCTGTCCTTATCAGTACCAACCAAAGGTTACAGCTCACATTAATTCAGTAGTTTCATACATATAAGTTAGGACTGTTATATGAGCTGCCTTTACTTTTGTAGTTTATGACATTTGCGAACCAAAAACGAACAAAGCGATCAATCCCCTAAAGGTTACAATGTTATACACATTATACAGGTTGGCTAACAACGTATGCAGCTTATTACAACAGGCGTTATCGAGTAACGACACGTAGTCGTAATACGTGACAGCGACCGCACCAACTGCTGTGCGATAGCATTGTCTGGCTGTGCTACCGTAGGCGTCAATAGTGATCTTAGTGTGTTTAGCCTTGTGCATTATGAATTACAATTTAGTTGACTTACAATGGGGTCACTGGACCAGACCCCATCATAAGTCAGGTACAACTTGTATTGACGAATCTAAGAAAGCAAACAAAAATACTATCATGAATATGATTTACTTTGTTTAAAATTAGAGCAATGTTAAGGGACTACCAACCTCACCAATTCTCAGTTTTTCCTTCTTGTTATCAACAAACAGAATTCAAACCACACATATCAGAATGAAACAATAACAACAACAATAACAACAATAACAAAAAAAAAATGATGAATGAAAAAAAAAAACAATAAACCCCCCTCCCCAACTAAATACGTAACAAACAGTACTACTTAAATGTTCTTAGATTGTATACAATTCTAAAGCAGTGCCTACCTTTATAACTCATCATAATGCCTATACTACACTGTATACAACCTTTATAATACATCATAATGCCTAGTATACATTCTACAGCTCAGCTTCCATATTACACATTATGCCTACACTACTCTTTATAGAACCTTTGTACCACATCATAACGCCTAGTATACACTTTACAGCCTCTATATCACATATTATAATGCCTACACTACACTGTATACAACCTCTAAAACACATCATAATGCCTACACTACACTGTATACAACCTCTAAAACACATCATAATGCCTACACTACACTTTATAGAACCTTTATACCACATCATAATGCCTACACTACGCTGTATACAACTTCTAAAACACATCATAATGCCTACACTACACTTTATAGAACCTTAATACCACATCATAATGCCTACGCTACACTTTATAGGACCTCTAAAACACATCATAATGCCTACACTACACTTTATAGGACCTCTAAAACAAATCATAATGCCTACGCTACACTTTATAGGACCTCTAAAACACATCATTATGACTTCATTACACTGTATAGAACCGTGATAACATATCATAATGCCCACAATAAACTTCACAGAACCTTTATAACATATCATAATGGTCACACAACACTATAGAACCTTTCTAATACATTATAATGCCCACACTACACTATATTTAACCTTTATAACACACCATAATGCCCACACTACACTGTGTAGAACCTTTCTAACACATCATAATGCCCACACTACACTTTATAGAACCTATATAACACATCATAATGCCTACATTACACTGTATGGAACCTTTATAACACATCATAATGCCCACACTACACTGTGTATAACCTTTCTAATACATCATAATGCCCACACTACACTGTATAGAACCTATATAACACATCATAATGCCCACACTACACTATATGGAACCTATATAACACATCATAATGCCCATACTGCACTGTATAGAACCTATATAACACATCATAATGCCCACACTACACTATATGGAACCTATATAACACATCATAATGCCCACACTACACTGTGTAGAGCCTTCATAACACATCATAATGCCTACATTACACTGTATGGAACCTTTATAACACATCATAATGCCCACACTACACTGTGTAGAGCCTTCATAACACATCATAATGCCTACATTACACTGTATGGAACCTTTATAACACATCATAATGCCCACACTACACTGTGTGGAACCTTTATAACACATCATAATGCCCACACTGTACTTCACATCATATATATAATAGAATAAATAACATATGCCAGCGTCCATACAACACAAAATAGTCCCTGTTACAAACACAAGTACAACAGAACACCTGACTGTGCCCAGAACACATCATCACGTCTACACAACACTTCATGGCACCTATAAAACACATTACACGGCCGAGGCAGCCTCGGATTCCATGCTCTCCTTGGCAACGCAGGCAAAGTGAAACACTAGAGCTGTTCAGTCCCAGAGGGAGAGGAAAAAGGAAATGAATAAGAGGTAGAGTGTGAGAGGGGAGGGGGATTTTGTCGGAACTTTATAAACATGTATATATATATGAGTGAAATATCAGTGCCAGCTTTGAGACTGTTGAAAAACTTTCCAGAGCCCTCCAAGGGCAGACCAGTTGTAGGTGAAAGTTAGCAGAGCCCACAGGTCCAGAGTCTACAGGAAGGGCAGCCAAACAAGCCAGCTGCCATATACAAGCAGAGGATCAGTGAAAGGGAGGAAAAGAAAGATAGAATGGTATACCAGAAATGAAAAAGAGCCCCCAAAAAAAAAAAAGCGGATCTGGACAATACAAACCAGATGAAGAGTTAGAAAAAGCACTCCTACAGTGCTAATTTCTATCCTATAAATCTGTTTAAAATTAGATCATAGATGTGTCTGACAGTAACAACTTTGGGACTACGCTTTAGCTATGCCCATACATTAAACACAAGTAGACATGTTAAATAAAGTGATGTTCAGCCCTGTCTAGAGCGGGAAGATTCTTGGTGGTGAAGTGGAAAATATAGGGAAAGACAGTGGAGGAGAGATATATGGTGCGGGAACAGCCGGAGAGAAGATGTCAGCTCACTTTTTCCTGCTGTTCTGCCAAAGGTGATGTATGAATGTGTGATCCTAAATTGTTTGGAAGAGAAGAGAAGAGAGGAGAAGAGAAGAGAAGAGAAGAGAAGAGAAGAGAAGAGAAGAGAAGAGAAGAGAAGAGAAGAGAAGAGAACAGAACAGAACAGAAGAGAAGAGAAGAGAAGAGAGGAGAGGAGAGGAGAGAAGAAGAGAAGAGAAGAGAAGAGAAGAGAAGAGAGGAGAGGAGAGGAGAGGAGAAGAGAAGAGAAGAGAAGAGAAGAGAGGAGAGGAGAGGAGAGGAGAGGAGAGGAGAAGAGAAGAGAAGAGAAGAGAAGAGAAGAGAAGAGAAGAGAAGAGAAGAGAAGAGGCCAACTATGTTGAAGATGGTTAGCTCTTGGCAATGTATGAGTGTATTTGAGGGGAACCTGATACAAAAGAGACTTAGACAGTTTCTTTCTACTTCTCCAATCTCTTTTCCCTCATGACCACTGAACTGTAAGGCATATTCCTGGAAAATTCACTCTTTTCACTGTAGCTGTCCATATTAATCCATAATTCACACTAAATTCATGCCAAGTCATAACAGGGAGAGCTAAAAGAGGCAGGAGTTTATTATGGAAAGATGCTTTATAAAGATCTTTGAGACTATGAATAAGTAGTTTTTGAAAATGTAGACAAGTCATTTGTCAAAAGCATTAACATGTAAAAAAAAAAAAAAAAAGTTTTATAATACGCAAAACCACAAACATCACCAACCCAGCTTTCCAGCATGATTCACTACTTGCAAAAAGTTCCAGAAGTCCACAAAAAAAAAAAAAATCAGAGTTGTAAGGGTGTTATGACGGGTGAAAATCTCTTTTTAAGGGAGAATTAAACACTGTTAAAGCTACATTGTTCGGAACTTTTAAGCAGAACAGTAGAGTGAAGACCGTCTCTTTTTGTATCGGTCTGTGCAGTGGTCTTCACGTGGATTCCATGCAGATTCACTCACTCCATTGTGAGTTTGGTGTCTGCAGATGACGATGTGTTTGCTCTGTTTGTCTTGGCTTGGACAGTCAGGCTGGCGTAGACAGAGAGAGCTCAGTTGAGCCCTGCCCGCTACAGTGGGTGTAAAACTCTGTCCGCACATATATTTATGCTATGAAATATGGATGGGAGCCTGAGTGTGTATATGTGTATGTGTGCGTATATGTGTATGTGTGTGTGTGTGAGAGAGAGAGAGAGAGAGAGAGAGAGAGCAAGAGAGGTGAGTGGGAGGTCACTGCTCAGTTTGCTGCCACAAACTTGGAGACCATCCAAATGGAGAGAGGCAGGCAATGTCTGTCTTTCTCTCCCTTGTGTTCTCCCGTGCATGCAGAACCATGTGGTGTGAGTGTGTGCTGGTGGTATACTCAAAAGTTGCTGTGGTGTGTGTGTGTGCGTGGTGAAATATGTTGTCCATGGATACATTGAGTAAAATTTTGTCAGGGTCGATCTTTCTGCCATCTGTTCGTCAAAACCAGGGGCATCGTTTATATTATGCTAAGTCCTCCTTTGAATCTCACTCAGTACATTATAATTTTGTAATTATAACAATAGTGTTTCGAGTAATTTCATCCAAGGCCTTTGAAACAGTATCACCTGTTTCTCGACAGCAGCGGTTTGACGGTACGGAAAATGTCTTGGCGACCGTCAAAAAATTGCGCGTTTGATTTCTGAGCATGATGGTTCTCTGCTGAGTCGTCCTTGAGAAAGACACTTAACCCCTGGGCGGCTCTCAAAAGACATTCGACCTCTGACAGAGAAAAAAAAAAAAAAGTCTACGTTTTTTCTGGAAAACAGCATCTGTGAATAAGTGTAAATGGAATGTGAATGGGCTTACTTTATTTACACAGAACACAACTAAAGCAAAATGGGTCAAAAAGTCTAGGCACTTTCAGGCACTATGCATCACAAAGCACTGTCTAGCTTTTTGCAAATGAAAGACTAGGCACTGAAAAGGTTTTGGTGGGTCTCTATGTACCGATATAATAGCATACTTATGGTACGTGGAGAGATGGCTCATGGTAGCACTGCAGGAAAATCTGAGGAAACTGCCTTCTCCATTGGCCTCTCTGTCTTCAATGGACTGCTTCAATTATTCAGGAGCTCAGGGTAGCCAACGTGAAACTGATAACCCACACGCTATTTATACTCTATTTAAAAGGGACGAATATTAAAGCGTTAGCTTCCAAGCTGCATCTGGGGCCAGTTTTGTCCCAGAACCACTAGTTCCTGTGTGAGGTCACGTTAATGACCCACTTTTTTGGCATTTCAGCATGAAAAATGACTTGAAAAGACTAAGGTTCAATTTCAAGGAAAAAGAAAGTCCAAACATATCAGTCATAAAACAACAATTTTCTCTTAGTACATTTAACATCTTTATTTTGGAATATTAAGACAATGCATTTGCCAAGCACCACAAGTGACATCTACAAGTGTTGCACCAATTGGCTCTTAAAATGAACAAATTACACTGAAGTTAAAAAAAGTAATTCAGAACAAAAGAAAACACAAAAAGGTGAGTGTGAGAAATACAGAGAACAAACACATACACCGAAATGTGACCATTAACTTTTTTTTTGTTTGTTTGTTTTTAACATTTTAAATCTGTCTCACGGCAGTGAACGAAAACAAAAAAAAAGCAAACAAAAAGAAAAAACAAAACAAAACAAAAAAGACAAATCATTGACACTTGTCTTCTGAGAGTTTGGTTGGCCTGTGACCAGTTCATAGCCCCAGACTTGAGACGGCTTTTGCAATTGGTCAGAATGAATAAGGCAGTAGGGGGATGCACAAAGACAACCATTAGTGCCCATCAGCGTCAAGTTCTGTCGCCACGGCGCCCGCATCCACACAGCAACAAATGTGCACATCTAGCATTAAAGTGACATAGGATAGTAACCATTGTTACATCACAGTCGTTGCATATTAGGGATAAGAATAATGTAAAAAATAAAAAAAGCCACTATTAAATGTTATTTCGTTTGTATAAAAAGTACTATCCAGGCCTCTTACAACAAATATGAACACGAATAGTTATAAATCCATGGGTCGGGAGCTAAAACTCATGCCAGTGACACTCAAACTTCACAAAGGGGTTAAACTACTGTCGGAAAAAAAAATTTGTTTGGACTTTCAGTATTAGACAAGCTGAAGTTCTTTTCCTACACGTACTGAGGCTAATAGTCCATTTTATCATTATTAATTACGGATAAATCTCAACATCAATGTAGTACTAAATCTTTTTCTTACAAAACATACAGAACAGACGTTAAGAAAACTCTTAGTTCCTTGTTTAAGGGATCTGAGAAGTTGCTGATGCTAAAAATACGTCCCCCATCTCTAGTGTGTACATAAGGGTTGTGTGTGCGCATGTGTGCCTCTGTGTGTGTGTGTGTGTGTGTGTGTTCCAAACAGATTCGCACCAGAGGACACACACAGGATGTCACCTCTCCAGACTTTCAATTCCTTTTGAAATTGTTGGATTGGGTCTATTATACAGATCATATGGCTAACACGTGCTACAGCAGTGTCTGATGCATTTCCTATGGGGGATTAAAACACAAGGGGGAAGGGCAGGAAGTAGTGCAGACCCCCATCCCGATGCAACAGAAGATCAGGGACACCCAAGTGAGAGGGCAGCCCCAAAGTGCTGGTTTAGGATCACCTTCGCCAATGACATCAACCGTTTCACAACGACGCTGAACTGATCCCAGATCAGTACGATGGGGAACAATTAAGGCACTGTTCATAAGAGTCACTGAAGAAGACTCCTCATTGTGCACACACCAACCCTCCCACTGCAGCCCTGTTACTGTTGCAACCTACAGACACCTTTCCTGCTGTCTTTTTTAAAAAAGCAAAGCGGTCTGCTTGGCTGATGTTACTGATCGTGCTTGAACGAAAGAGCGACGATACGCTTTAAACTGCCACCTTTCCTACACAGATATTCACTCACGCCATAATAATGACACGACACGCCAAAGCGCTGAGAACAAAACCATTCCCTGGAGCGGGAAGTCAGATTACTGTGTCCCTTAAAGGAGCACTATGTTGGGTGTGTGTGTGTGTGTGTGTGTGTTAGAATTTGTACTAATACTACCTTTAAGACAGGACCCCAGCGGTGTGTTGCCTAAACAAACCGCAGGCTCTCTGCTTTAGGCTCTGTGTATTCCAAAAAAGAGTAGGGCAACGCAGAGGATGTGGTAAGACGGGGAGGAAGAAGAAGAAGAAGAAGAAGAAGAAGAAGAAAAAAAAAAAACTAGGATAGAGTAAATAAGTCTCTTTCTCTTTTTCACGGCACCCATCCTGAAACACAGAGTGGTCTTTTTAGCAGGCGGTAAATTTAGACGGCGGCAGTAAATTTAGCCTGTGATTAGTGCCCATAGGGCAGGGCAGAGTGTGACTATGCCAGTAAGTAGACACTTATTTGTTGACTGGTGGGCACAGAAAGACTGAAATGATTTGGGCTGCATGCATGTCTGTGTCCGTGAGAGAAAGAGAGAGAGAGAGAGAGAGAGAGAGAGAGAGAGAGAACGCATGTGCGTGTGTGCGATAACTTGTGGAAAAGACCATCTCCAAAGCTGAGCTGAACTTAGCCAAGCTTAAAAGTGCAATGGCAGGGGACCATCTCCTCCTTGTCTGTGAGAAAAAAAAAAACAAAACAAAAACAAAACGTTTTCAAGTTGTTTTGTTACGGTCAGTGATAGAAATGGACCGTAACGTGTAATGTTAAGGATCTCTGAGGACAAAAATGGAAGGTAGTTTTTTTTTTTGTTGTTTTTTTTTTTGTTTTTGTCTTGCTGTGTTAAGAACTTGCCTGAGTAAGTGAAAGGGTTGTGAGGCACAGCGTATGACATTGATCATTTCCATATAAAACCCTTCATAATGTACGGCAAACCCGATTGCTTTCCCTTACAGCAATCTCCCTAACCTAAACGTTGACCTGAATCCTGGACGTAGTGCTAGTTAGATTACAAGGCAGTTACACAGAGTTGCTGTGAGTAGGTATTAGTGCAAAAAAGAGATTGAGCGTAAAGAGAGAAAAACAAGGTTGGGCTTTTGTCCTGCTCTTAGTACAATGATAACTTTTCATATGTAAACCGAAACGTCGGCCAGAAGTGATGCACCTCTGTGATTGACGAGCCGTCGACACGTACAACATGTTTACACTGCATTCCTATACATTTTGATAAAAGTTTTTCAGAGATATGGTGGAGAGTCATCTATTTCTTCTTCTCTTAAACATACAGGAAACATTTTCTTTTTTTTTTTTTTAGACAACTTTGGTCGCTGACACTCAAGTACAGATATTGCACAGTTTCCTCCACTATCATACAATGTGATGAAAGAGTTGACCTATTTCAACAGCCTCCAGTAAGGATCCCCCATACACACACACACACACACACACACACCCTCACACACAAAACATCCTGTGATATCACTGAAAACATCATTTTACACTGAATTGTTCAATTCTTGTTTTAAAATACAACACCACCTAATTTAAACGTTTTTGTTTTTTTTTCAATAGAACCTCTGTTATGAGCTTTATCTTTCTTTCACTGTTCAAGGAATCAGATTCACTAGTGCACACAAATTAGACAAGAGGCACTGCTTCATGCCTAAAGATGGGAAAAGGTACACACACTCAAAGTAACACACACAGGTGGAACCAACCAGTTCACACACAGATCCATAGCCTCATTCATAACATAAAAAAGTGAAACACTCCCTTGAAATATTAAGAACACTCATAACCATGGTATCTTTCTGGTATAATACTCCATGTAATAAGGAACCACAAGATGTTTTTTTACATTGAAAAATCATGGAAACTATGCAAGTTAGAAGTCAGGATAATCTATATGGACCTACTGAATGTTCAGTTCAGTGGCATTATCTTAAAAGTGAGTTCACTTACAATTAAGAGCACAATCTATGATTTATGGCCAGAACGGAATTCTAGGGAGGTATGAAGAGCAGAGCACAGATCTGAGATAAGTCATAACTCCATACACTGAGGGTAATTTTAGACAAAACGGGAGAATATGAACGGGAACACTTCCGTCTTTAAATTCTGTGGATCTGTAGATTTTGGGAGCTTGCTGCACATTTATCTTTTTTTTTTTTTTTTCCTTTGTTGAACCACGCACACAAACGAGAGTTAAAGTGCAAGTAGTGTCTTTCCGTTTGAACAACTCGCAGATAGAAAAGAAAGTTAAAGAAAACAAATGTTCACAAAGAGTGACTTCAGTAAAATAAAAAAAAAAAAAGAAAGAAAGAAAAAAAAAAAAAAGATGAGTAAGATCTGAAAGATCAAAATAGAGTAACACCCCTGACGTCATATGGCATGTGCTCAATAAAAGAAAGGATGAAAAAAAAAAAAAAAAAAAAACAGTCTAAACATTGTATGTCTCATTTCCTATGGGTGGTGCAGGGCAGCAAGAGCTGACGACATTCTTTCCCTCTTCAGACGCTTCGTTCATCAGCCTGCCTTCATTTTTACACTGGAAAAACACTCTGTGCTGAGATGTGTGAATCTGACTGGGTACTTTACCATAATCACTAGGCTTAGCAGGTACAGCCTTGGGAAAGCTAAAAGCTCTTGGGAGGGGCACTGTACAACATTTGAGACTTACTGCTGATACATTTGACATGACTTAGCAAATGTACAGACAATACATGTATCTAATTTGCCAATATTGAGTTACAGGGAACTAGCATTCATGACCTCATGACTAGTGACTCTTGCTTGTTGTTTTAGGGGGTGGACACCAAACACTGGGAAGTGCCAATGGAATATCACTTTTTTTTTTTTTTACATTTCTCATGCGACAGAACAGACTAAATGAAGGGTCTTGAGGGGTCATAGAAACATGTCTAAAAACATGCTAAAGTAGGTTCTATCAGAAATCTGCGTGACTGTATCTCTGCGATTACTGCAGTAGACAGTAGATTCCTCTCTTTCCAAACTAGGATGGATTAGAGTTTTCCATTATAACGTAATTCATTCGGGGGAGTCTTGGTCAACTTTTTGAACTGTCGGTTAACATTTTTAAGTCGAAATAAACATACTGGAATAATTTAATTATCATTGTGGTATTGGTTCAGTAAGGTCAATACAAGCAAAGGACTGACATTAACTGTAAACACTGCCTGCAATTCACACGTTCTCATATGCATTTCATGTGAATTAATACTTAAATAAATAAAAGATTTTGCACTGACTGAAGCACTGACAAACAGTGTGACTTCAGAATATATCCATAAGTTCCTACACTTGTTAAGAATTGTTCAGACCAAAGTTGCTGATGAATGTCAGTTAGCACACCAACGTGTTAGCTAGCGGCTAGTTTTGGGCTCCATGATGTGGCGATTTGTGGTTGCAGCTCTAACAATATGTATTCAAACGCTGATTTTAACAAACGAATGGAGGTAATAAAATTTTTTTTCTAGCGATATCAGTCGGAATCCCGAGATAGATGTGCTACAACATGCAAAAAAGCCATTTTCCAGAAATTAATCAGTCCAACGTGTGACTGATTTCGATGGAACGTTATGCTCTGATTCCTAAGGCTGTTGTGCTAGCTGGCACTCATGACAAATGATCCATGATGCTTTCATACCAGCCGCTGATTTCTCAACCAGTACAATTTAGAGTTGTGCACATCAGTATTCCGTTCCCAGTCGGCTCAATGTTAAAACACATGTGTTTGCCAGACAGCGTTTACTGGTTAATCATACATATGTACTCCATGTGACGGAAGTATTAACCAAAACAATTGTGGAAAAGAGCTAGAGTTCAGTATAGCTCTTTCCCCACAAACTCAAATTGCAAGTCTGAGGCCCCCCCAAAAAAGCAAAAAAAAAATACAAAATAAAAAGCAAGACCTCACTTGACCTTGAGTGGTGGCTCTCTTTCTAACCACCGCACACGCACTTTCTGTTTGTAATGATACTCTTTAAGGAAGTCTTGCAATGCTGGCGGCAACGGGAGAGCGTCAATCCCGTCATAGGTGGTCCGACGGCAGATGGCAGCACGTGCCAGGTGCTGCAGACTGAAGGGGAAGGTCCTGTGTAGAGGGGCAGTGAGCAGTGGCTCAAAAAACATACAGGCGCTAGGGTCTTTGTAATGCTCAAGCAAGCCCGTGACAGTGGAGGAGTGGAAGACGCATGGGTCGTGTGCGTCAAAGCTGAAGTTGTGGTTCCACTGTTCAATCCGGGCGTGGAGTGAGCGGTTGTAGCGGCGGAAGCTAACGGAAAACAGATAGTCCTCCTGAGCAGAGTCGCGTAGTAGGAACGTTCCCTCTGGTCGTCCGTCCAACAGCGCCTCTGCCTGGTAACGGTCCATTATGCCCCAATAGCAGGGCAGTGCAGTGATAGCCAGTAGGTCTGGCACCAGACAGTGAATGTAATCAATTTGTGTGTGGACTTTCCAGGGCCCAGGCTGCCGTGAGGAATGGCCATCCCCAGAGGCATGCCTCTGCTTGGGCCGACGAGCCTGCAAGCAGAGGGTGGTTGTGTCCTCCTCAGAGTCCCAGTCCGCAGGCTGAGATGTTACACTCACACCTGCCTGTATACTCATCCCGGATGAGCCGCCAGAACCACAGCCACCGGACCCAGAGCTCCGGCCCTCCCCTGATCCTTCTCCTACACCTGGGGTCATCTTCGGTCCCAACTTGTAAAGTGAGGAACTCTGTGCTATGGCTTCTAGAGTGTGTATTTGAGCATTGGGTGGAGGGTCCACTCCCTCTTCAATGCTAAGCCTGCGGCGCTCGCGCAATCGCTCCTCCTCATCCTCGGGGGAAGTGTGCAGGGGATCAAAGGCATCCATTAGTGCAGTGGAGGAGTGCGGGCTGACAGGAGCCGTGTGTTGTTTGATGAGGTGCCACTTGTTGGCTAGGTCAGAGCCAGGTGGGAATGGGCATGTCTCCAGCATCAGCTCTGTTAAGTGGATCTTCCGCTTGGAGGCAACTGGGGCCTTGGTTGACTTGGACTGGCGGTGAGTTGGCAGAGGCAGACAGAGGCCAACGGTGTCCCTCAACCGTCTGCGCAAGGAACGGGTACTTACGCTACGCCCACCTCCTCCTGAATCGCCTATCTCCTGGATGGAGCCGACCGCGTAGCGACGTTCCCTTCTACCTATACCTCCCCTTGCTCGACTAGAATGTCTGTCGACCTCCAAAGAGCTCTGAGTTTTGGTGGAGCACGAATGTTTTTTCTTGCCTCCCCAAGGCGCATGCCGCGAGTATGAATCTCTCCGTGTGAGCGAGATTCCACCAGGGCCCCTTCTCAAGTCCTCGTTGTCTTTGTCAACAGTAATCTCTACAATTTGAGGAACATCTGCCACGCAGTTGTGACTGCGCCGAGCCCCATTAACCAGTGGTTGTTGTGACAAGCTCCGTGAGGATGTGGAGGCCTGAGATCTGTGGGACTCGACTGGGCGTGCTCCTCGGCCCAAGTTCACTGCACACTGGACACGATCGACGTCCAGGGTGCGTGAACTAGACTCCGCACCGCGGTTGTGGAAGAGGGTTTGGCATCGACTCCTGAAATTGCTCCACATCTTGACCATGTTCTCCATAGATGCAACACAAGGACCTGTTGGGCAGACAGAAGAATCTTACTAATTTCATAAACAATTTAAATGAAATGGGTATTAAAGCAACTAGGAAACACAACTCAGCAGAATGTGTGAACTTCATGTGTGTGACTGTTGAAGCTTAAAGGAACAATTTAATAAGGGGACTCTTAACATGCCAGCAAACTATGTCTATATCAGATGAAAAGATCTGTAATTTATGACAGTGGCTGTTTAGGCAATTTTGAGAATATTTTGTTTTTTTCAAGTCTTGGAGGCAAAGGTGCAGAAGAGACTGGATGCAGCAACAGTAAAGTGCATACTGGGTGTGTAGACCGTGTGGGACGGCGCATTAAGTATGGTGTTTCCAAGCAGACGTGCAAGAACACAAGGCCACAGCTAAAAATGAACTCAGGGATCTGCTCCCAGCTGATCTGTTGGTATGTACTGTATTACAGAGCCAGTCTGAACCTGACCAAGAACTTTCCTTGTCAAGACATAACACACACACACACACACATAGACACAGAGAAGACACAAAATGGACAGGTACATATAGCAGACCTGCATTAAGACACAAGTGGAGAGAGTGGGGGTGGATAAGTAAAATAAGGTTAACAACATATGACAGTCAGTTCAATTTGTATCTGTCTTTTTCTTCAGACAAGTTGGTTTCAGTTCCTCCCACTCACTCTGAAATACCACTGGCCCTTTTTGAACTAGAGATCAGGCAATGCAAGGCAATGAAACAAAACAAAACAAAACAAAACAAAACAAAACAAAACAAACCCCCTCCCCAATAGTTCCAGGAAATCAGACATGAATTTAATATCTGGAAACTAAGACTCAAGACTAATCTTGAGTGTGTGGCCAATCTTTTTACTAACGAATTGCTGAGAATACTCAAAATTGTCTCAAAACCACATAATCAAATAGAAACATGCTAAACAATGTAAAATTAGAATATTTGACAGAAGTTCACTGCCGACCTAACAGACCCCATCAAACCGTTTTGGGGAACATAAGAACTGACAAGGTCACGTTGTAGCAGAGAGAACTGATTATCGTGGGCTGCACTGTGAAACAGACAGAGTTAAAAACAGGAAGTTTCTTCTTGAGCTGCTGTTAACGGACCAGATGTCAGTTTTCATTGTTTGTCCACAGCACTGTGTGCCCACAATGTGTCATGTGTCCAAAGCGTTTTATCCATTACTTCCAGTACATCTGGGTAGTTCATCTGTCTTCAGAATGTAATTACACGTCATTTGAAACTGGCATGACAAGTCGCTCCTTGAAAGGTATGGCAACTAATATGCATAAAACATGCGCAAAACCTGGACTGCTCACCTGAAATCTAACGGTAAACAGCACATAAATTACGGCAGTGGTGATGACAACAAGCTTTTATTACATAGTCTGTGTGTCTATGTGTCATATTAGAAAACGTAAAACATGATCAACTGATGAAGAGCTAAAATTCCTCAGGCTTTAGATTAACCAAAGATGGAGTGCAGAGCGTTAAAAGACCAGACTGACTATGGTTTTCAGCACCTGCCCACACTTTCATTATGAACAATATCAGCAACACACACTTGGTGACTGGTACAGTGCAAACATCTTGACTAACCTTTGGTCGTGTTATCAATGTTGGCAAGTGCCAAACTTTTTGCCTGTGTTCATTTCTTTGTTAAATATGGATGTGGTTTACATTAACAAAAGAGAAATGAAGGTGGTTATGACACTAAGTTATGTAAGATTGTTCAGTTCTGGTTCCTGAGGGCCAATGCCCTGTTGATTTTTCTTTCTACCAACAGTGTGTCATTTCAGGAAACCTTTTTGAAATGGTTAGATCATTTATATTGTTTTATAGACGCCCATGCCACAAATCCCGTGTCTTCGGCTTCGTGTTTATTATGGCACTGCCAGAACTTTGATTATTGGTGACAACATGCTTCTTAGCACTGGTTCATAGGACCACATGAGTGTTGTTCGCATTACTTTGTGTGGTGTACTTTGGTTAAATGTCATCCTTAAGGTCTCTCAGTGGGTGGCACCACTTCCTCTTTCTGTTACTTTAAACAATGCCCCTACTCCCCACATTATATGGTGCCAGGGAGGAGCTGAAAAACCACACACACCCACACAAACACACAACACACACACAAACACACACACACACACACACACAAGGGGCTAAGGTGGAATTCAAAGCCACAGACATCTGACCTAAATGAATAAGGTATGCTCTATACGAATCTATGTTATGATAAGATTCCAAAGTCCTGATCATGTTCAAAATCTGGTTTTATATCATATGTTTGTTGTTTAAGTAAAAACTTTCACAGATTTACACTCTGACATTGGTTCATAGTATAGACTTATTCATGTCCACTTGGAAAACAGCCTGTCCATAATTAAAGAACTGTGCCATTGCAGAACTGAATAAACACAGATTTACTTGATAGAGAAATTGCAAGCTACCAATGACATGATTTCTAGTTATGAGGTGTGAGAGATACTGTATTAGACAAGATGCTTCTTCTTGGTTAACCAACACTAACCAACACAAACTGTAGGTTCCTGCCACTATGACCTTACCAGTAATACTGCAAAAGACATTCAGTCACTAGATTCTCTTGATTAAAACGTGTATTTTTGGTCTCAAAACATGGTCACCAAATTAGAACTGTTCTGGTCTTTCTTCCACAGTACAGCACAATGACTGAGCACCGGTAAAAACAAAAACTTGAAACCAAACATTCTACACAGCCTTGTCTATGCGAAGTAGTCTCAATGTAACCTTCCTAAAAACAGCATGTTATGAAAGATCTAACAGACAGTAGTCACCATACAAAAGGAACTAGAGCTATAAGTACAGCTTAAGTGACTCCGTGTCCGCACCCAAAGAGTTGCATTGTTTAGTGAGCATTATTCCACTTAACTACACTTGTGAAGGACCTATTAAACAATCATTGTGTTGACTTCACATTCTTTTGTACACATATGAACATGTATAAACTATTTCTCTGAATCAGCTCTTTCGCATGAGCGAGTTGCTGACTGTGTCTCTACACTCACTGACTACCTCTACGCTGCGTAGCTTGCAGCAAACACTTGACACGTGCAACGGGTATGGGAAACAAACAGTTTGTTCTCTTCTTTTATTTCACACAGTCCTCTTTTTTTTTCAATCTCCGCTTTCTTTGCCTCCAGATGCCTCGGTAAATGCGCCGCAATATCAGACCCATCTTAAAAGGCCATGTTTTTCCATGTGGGTTGGCATATTTTTTCCTTGACTTTGCTAATCATGTTAAAAAAAAAAAAAAAAACAACAACCCCCACCCCCCCCCCCCCCCCCCCCCCCCAGAAAACAAAAAAAGAAAAACCCAAACAAACAAAGAAAAAGCTCCAGCTTGCAAGAATACCGAGATTTTGTGTTCCACAGTCAAAATGTTCCAGTTCTCAAGAACACAGGGTATTAGAAGATATCTTCACTGACTACCAGGGGAAAGAGTTATGGAGACCTTAATGTGACTGAATATCAACTTGGCAAGTTGGCAGGCTGTTTGCAACAAAACAAAAGTCAAGAGCCAGATAGCCTAAACTGGACGTGCTGTGTGTCTCGTTGAGACGTGGCATTTGTAAGAGAGTCTGACAGTCTCTACTTCAGGCCTTGTTAATGTGCTGTGCAGAAGTTCTCCTCAAAAAAAACCCTCACTGCCTTCTCCAAACTCCTAATTAAATGGTCACGTACGAATAGCCTGCTTCTCCTTCAAAGGACTGAACATGTCGTGAGTTGAAAGCCTTACAGAGAGACACACGTTGCAAGAGGCAAATCCAGATAGCACCTCCAGCTAAGGTGATACGCTGCGCTGGTGTCCTAATGAACTTTCCCAGGAAGGTTTTAAAACAGGTTACGTCATCCTCGGCTTGAGAAAGAGGACTTTAATAAGGGCTGGATGAGGGCTGGATCCACATTATGTCCTTGAGAAGCTAATGCACCTCCGTATGGCGGATCTTCTCGGTCCAGAGTTCAATTTCAATATATATAACAATAACGCTGATAAAACCAGTGTCTTCCACAGCACTGTCCAAAAAAAAAAAAAAGAAAAAAAGAAAAAGCTTTGATGAGGACAACTGTGACACCAGCTCATGCCTCCAGAGATGAGCATTTTTTCCCCCTCTTCAATTCAAAAGCTTAGAGTACTTCAGGGTGAATTAGCATTTTAAGAGAGTTTGTGGAGATTTAACCTATTACTCTCTCTGTATTGATATAAATGTAACCTACATTTGTCAAAGGTATACGAGCATCTCTTATCGTACTTTAGCTCGTAACTGTCTTATTATTTAATTCTTGATACTGGAAAAGTCGCTGTCACGTTTTATAAAACTTCAAGGTAAAAATTGCTAAAGTCGGTAAAAATATCCTGGGTGACACTTTTTAAAGCATGTTTTTCCCTAATGGAATTAACCACATTCATTCATGATTTACAACGCACCACAGTAGAGTCAATCCAACAGTCAATTTACAAGTCCCATTGAGTGGCGCCATACATTCTGGTTTAACACCCCAAACAGAAATGATCAAATTCAGATTTTATACAACAGGGAATATGTAACTATTTAGTAGTTACACGGGAATCATTTGAATTAAAACCAATTAAACAGTATTCACAAAGTCTCAAGAAAAATCCATCATTTTAACACCATCTCAAGCTTTAATAAACACAACACATAATCACTTAGAAGCAAAAGTAATATCATTCTGATTACTGCATTTTATAGGCTTTGAGACTGACATTTTGGTCAACACCTTCATGTTTAGGACGTGTCTGAAAGCCTGGGAGATGCTTTAAAGACAGTCGCTCCATTACATTCCAAGTGTCCTTACAACACATACAAAGAGGATTACTTTATAATCCTATTTTTTTTTAATAAAAAGGTGTTACAAGGTTTTTATTAATGATCAGAGTGACTGAAGTGACAAGTGCTGCCAGTGAGGGTGCACGTGTGTGTGTGTGTGTGTGTGTGTGTGTGTGTGTGTGTGTGTGATGTGTGCATGAGTATACGTGTGTGTGTGTGGTGTATGCATGAGTACATGTGTGTGTGTGTATGTGTGTACATGTCGGTGCGTTTGTGTGTGTGTTGTACGCATGAGTATACACGTGTGCGCGTGTGTATGTGCGTACTTGTGGGTGCGTTTGTGTGTGTGTGTGTGTGTGTGTGAGACTGTGTGTACAAGGAGGTCATTTAACTAATCTGCCCCTAGCCTGTGTCCTCATTAGCAAGGCTCCTTTCTGATTAGGCATCAAAGCAATGTGGTGAGCATTCCAAAAGTGCATCCCAAAATAATACAGCAGATGCTTGTCTGGTATTAAAAGAACCCTCACATATGAACACCTTTCCATTCATCCTAGATTAGAGGAATGGGTGGTGAGAGTGTGAGATGGAGAAAGTGAGAAGAAATTCTGTTAGATGCAAGCCTTTTCTATTCATGTTAAGATACGAGATGAGCAAGAATTTGACACCAAATATTGCCAGAACAACCGATGTGCTTTTCAAAAATGAACACATATGATTCAGAATATTCAGAGAAGTGATGCTCACAGTTCATTCTGCTGCAATCATTGTAAGTAAATGAGCAACCGTTCTTCAGTTAAACACTGAATCATCAATGCGCTCTGACACAGAGAAAATCCTGCACGGCGAACTGAAGCGTCGTCATTCTTCCTCAGTGAACGAGGGAAGCAGTGAATCAGTTGTGCGTGGAACAAGACAATTGCACCACCTTAACCACATATGGTCAAAGAAATGGACTTCCACAAGGACATAATACCACTGATGCGTTTTTGTGCCAGAGGCAAGGAAACGGTTAAAAAACGCAGCCACATAACGGAGCCATATTAAACCCTGAACAAATCATCTACAGTTTCTCTCCACAACTCTGACACGCCTATTCTCTTGGGGTCCAGATGAGTGGCCTGGCTTAAGGTCAACATTAAGGGCGGAAGCCCTCACTCTTTCAAGAGGAGGATAAATGAGTTTGCCCTGTCTCACTTACACATATTCGTCACTAGGCTTGGTTGGTCTCACTCACTGAAAGAGCAAACACATTTTCATCTCCTCTTTATTCCTTGCGAGACAGGTATGATGCGAATGTACACCACTGGCTCATACAAACCGGTAGATAAATGGAATGGATGAATATATTAGATGCTTAGATGTCACAATGCTGTGTATTCAAACTAGATACGGAACAATTTAAGATGCTCATGGGATAAGCAAGCACTTGAAGTCTGTACAATAACACACAGAGGAAATCTTTTGCAACACACATTTTGGCGAGCTGTGCTTTTCATTAGCCTACACCTGACCGGCGCTGACGTGATGTTTCTCCTTCCACTTTCACTGGATAAGGCGAGAGCCTTGAAATTGCTTCATACTGTAGAATAACCGTGTTATACATGAGTGATGGTAAAATGGATGAATATTTTCTCAAAGGGTTTGATGTACATTTATCCTTTTAAGTTATTAAAAACAGACACTAGGCTGTCTACATTATCCATAGAAATTAGCGTAACGAATCTCGTCAAACGACATAACTGTCAAAAGGATATGATACATAGCACAAAGGTCTATGATTTAGACTTGTAAACGGAGTGTTGAGAAATGTGTCCATGTATGCACATGTCGAAGAGTCTGCAGAAGATGTAAGTAACAATAGTCCCACGAGCTAACTTCATGCATCACTTGAGCGCATTCCGCTAGTAGCGTGGACAGAGGATGTTGGAATGTTACAGTGGATCTCATGGAGGAAACAGGCTGAGAATCGATTGTCACATCGCATGAGTTCCGTTACATTATATCGAATTAGCGTAGTAACGGAGGAGCAAAAACCACACACCTACAGCTACGCACAACAGAAATGAACAAATATCACCAAAATGTATTAACAGAAAAAAAAAAACTCCAATTACCTTTCGTTTAATGGAATATCACAGAGCAGTCCTCTTTTGTCTGAAAAAGATGGCTATCAAAAGAAGTAAGATTCGTCGCTATCCCACTTCTGTTCTACCAAGGCCAATAAAACACGTAAATAAGGAGGCGGTTTTCATTCCTGGTGTTCGCTTTTATACGCGAAAAGTAATGTCGAATCCAACATAATTCTGGTCAGCTGGAATGTCCACTTGATCCGGGGCCAGTTCTTTCTTCGGGCCTCCGTTCCTATTTCGCCAGTGCCTTCCCTCTTCGTGACAGCCAATATGACGGTCGCTAGGCGAAGCCGAAGAAAGAAATGAAGAGGCGGGTAACGAGAAATTGCAGGCGGGTCGGGACTGGCAAAGCGAAGGGAAACGCTGAACGAGAAGCACACTTCCGATTGTGCACGCAAATAAAGACATTTGACTGGTCAGGCGAAATGACAGGCGTTATATACCTCCAATGAAATGCAACGAAAGGAGGACACGCCTCGGTTGCCAACATGGAAACGTGGAGATAGTGTCGATCCTTGCCTGCTAAGGTATATTGGATAATCAATCAGCAGTATAACTGAACTAATCCATTGTTAATAGCCGAGTTTAGCGTCAGTCAGCCACCAGGTATTCGAAGCGAAAGAATGGGGCCTCGGTTTTATTTTTTTAAACTTGGTTTGCAATAATCATACTCATACTGTAGAATAGGAAAGATCAGGTAGGGCTTAGTTTTCCTTTTAGACGAGCAGTATCCAGTCCTGCCATGGATTTTACCATTACTGGCTGCCAGTGAGCTATTATGAGTTGAGAACATGTGTATTTGCAAGAAGTTAAATGTTGATAAAAAATATTTAAAGTATCAAAATTTTATTCATTAAATGTGAAGAAGAGATAAACTCAGGCCTCTTAACCAAACAGAAGTGCGTTTCATAACGATTCATCTACATACAAAGAGGCATTGTTCCATGTTGTCTTTTTTAGGAACTGCCCACCCCCTGAAAGCAGTCTCTGTGACATTTAACTTTAATATGGACACTGGCATCTTGGGGTGGGATGAAGTAAGCTTATGACCCCCAGTAATCCCAAAATGGGCTTTTCTCCTCTCGCTGAACAGAGCCCACATACTTATAAACCCCACATCATCAAATCTCTCAAAGGAGCATTTATTCTTCCTCCTACTGCCGATGTCATCATTTGGAGCTTGTCTGCATGCTAGGATCATGTGGGACAATGTAGTGTGAGCGAAGTGCCTTTGACTTGTATGGTGGGTGGCTGTAAATCAGCCCCAGGGAAATCACACAGCTAAACAAATTCACTATTCAAGCTCAGCACATGTCATTTGCTCAACTAATGTGGCCCAGACTTTGTAAGTTGAGCTCTCAGAAAACCATGCAGCAAGCCAGTGTTGAATGATAGTTGGAGAGATACATGAAAGATATAAAAATGAACATTTTTCCACTGTCTGTCATCTTTACTTTTTCTTGCAAGTTCGTGCTGAAAAAACAAAACAAAACAGTGAACTGCTTCTCCCTCTCTTTACTGTGAGAGCTCCCATGACTTAAGCTTGAATGTCTGTATGTTTTAACACCAATGAGAAATCAATAACAACAACAACAACAATAATAATAATAATAGTCATCATCATCATCATTTGAGAATGGTTTCACAGATATGGGTAGGTATATTAGTCCATAATAGAGGCTATTTTAGGTATTCTGTCATACAAAAATGTAATATGGCATTATCACGTATGTAGTGTAGCATATGGCAGAGTTTACAACTTCATTTTTTTTTTTAAATTCTATTTTAGTAGTCATGACGAATATCAACTACAATTTTAATGATAAAACAGTTATAATTTTGAATGACCAGAACTGGAGAACTAATCTCTCTCAGCATTCTATCTTTAGCTTTGTTTTCTCAATAATGTGAACAATATGTGGACAAATATGGTCCTAACTGGATTAGTTTAGAGATGGACACCAAGGGCTTTCAATCAAGCAGTGACACCCCCTAACCAAATTAGCAACACAGTAGCTATCCTCGTTAACCACTGATTCACTCAGCAGAATAAGAGGACTACTGTCTTGCTTAGTCTCTTTTCTCTTGAATCCTGAGCTGTAGTAATCCAGTAAATGCACTGACTCATGTTGCCACAGGAACTGGTCATAAGGGCTTTCTCAGAAGGATCTAGCCTCTGGGAATGTATCTAAAACAATACCAGTTTTCATGTGAGCACACAATGAACACACACACACACACACGCAAACATTTACTGTTCCCATCATACCCTATGTATATTCACAAAATCACTGGCTATAAAGCTCAAAGTGAAGTGATGTCTCTAATCACTTTAATTCAAATGGAACAGCCATGACATTATAACGTTTCCTGTGAAGTGTGAAACATTTTTACATGAATTTTTACATTTGTGCCTAGTCTGACACAGGATAAATACTGGAGCCTAAAAAACCTGAATGCTCCATTTTAGTACATGAGCATTGTAAACCATGGACAAGAAATACACTGTAAATAAGGCTATAGTCTCTCAGTCATCTCCATGTGCAATTTAATCAGATCACATAGATACACCGAGTTAGAAAGGGTGATGCTAAAAACTTAATGGTAAAAAAGCAGCCACCTGGATGTTTTAGTTTGGTCAAATGACCTCCAGAATTTTCTCCGAATTTGCTTTGTGTAAGTGTACAGACTGCCATCTAGTGGGTTTGAGAGTGTATGTCAGAAACATATACTGGTATTTTAAACGAATAATGATAATCATCATCATCATCATCATCATCATAACAAAGTTCAGCACATAATATATGTGCCCAAATAGCTCTGAATTTATTGGGAAAGTTGGAACTTGAATAAAACCAACCGAATTAAACTGTTCCCAGCTATGCTCTGTTGGCATCAAGAATTTTACAGAAATGTTGCAATGGATAACTTAATATGCAATGCCACGACTGTGTAATGTGTAGACAACACTGAAAAACTACACTGACATGTTTCTCAGCATGAACAACACCTGGTGTCCTTCGGCGAGGCAGCTGGCAGTTTCTCTCGTAGTATTCAATTAGTCAAGCCTGTAATGCACTTGTCGTGTTTGGTTCTGCTAATTTTGTGATACAAGTCGGTTCGTTTGTCACAGTGATTCGGAAATGACCGACAACAGACGCATTTGTCCAGCTATAGCTGTTCACTCATGTGCCTTGTTCTTCAACATTAGCCTACGTGTAGAGCCCGCAGAGAGTACCACAAATAATATCTGTCGCATATCTTCGATTGAACATATGGTGCCTGCAAAAGAGTTTGTTACATTAAAGGATAGAGCTTTTTCTTTAGATAGACAAAAGCGCAATAGGGGATGGGTGACCAGCTGTAAAGTGTGAGGACGCTGGCCTCCGTGCCTTCTCGCTTGTATATTGCAAATTGTGTAATTAGAATTCCACTCACAAGATGGCGTTTCAGATGAACTAATGCAGTGTACGAACCAGGATTACCATACTTTATCATGCACTCATATACAGTAATATGATATTTTACTCCACTATACTGGCAAATCATAGATTCATCCGTAATATACGATGAGTTATATCTTTTTGTTTTGTGTCATGACCAGTTACATCTAGTAACTTATAGCGGCGAGGAAGGCATTTTATCTTATTGCACAGAATATATTCCACTAATTCGCTGGCTAATGTTTAATATGCAAATAGACCTATAGCACCTTGTGTGAGACTGGTCAAGTCTCAGAATTCAACATGGCAGCCACACCACTTGACTGTAAGGGCAGGGCAAATAATAAATGTCATAATTATGTTCTTCGAATCCATGCACTGTTAACACATGAAACCGCATATTAGTGTAAATGTCTTTTAATGCAAATACTTTACGGAAAATGGTCAAGCAATATCAATGACGGCGACAAATTATTGTATTATTCGAATCCAATGAAGGGATCGATTTTTGTGTGCTACTCACGAAGATCAAGCTAGTCAAAAATTGTTACATCCTTGTATTGCACCTCATTCCAACTCGTAAATCTATCTACGTTCACAATCTTCGTAAAAGCTTGCCATTTATCACTGACCCTGATATAGCAGTATTGTATTCTGTCTGGGTCTGAGTTCATGAAAAATAAGTTGGTACAACAAAAGCTAGCTGCGATAAGCGAATATTCCAACACACACCTGATCAGTCTCATTCCTGAATAGGACAAGCTTCCATTCTGACAGCCGTGCACTGCTAGACCACATGCTGCACTCGCTCATCTGGCACAGACCAGACGCGGCGCGGCTCCGCGAAACTGACGTGTTTTGCGCATTTCCTGCACCAGCGTTTAGACAGTTCGGGGGAAAAAAAAGAGGCAGGTCTGCAGGAAATTGAGCACTGACGGCAAGAAAACAGACTGGATGGTTGAAGAGCGTACGGAATCCGAAAGAAAAAACATTCGGCAGTCACATTTGACCCATCCTCCTTGTTTGAACTACTCTGAATTAGCCTACAAAAAACGTCCCAAATGCACGGAGAACAGTCTGAGGACATCCCGTGCCCCATCGAAAGGAGAAATAAGTGTGCTTCATGAGAGGAGTGTTGCTCCTAAGGAGGTCCAGCTCTAGCATATTTTGCTCCAGAGCACTGAAGTGTGGAGTGCTGGTTGTGTCTCTGCTGCTACGGTGTAACTATTCTTTCATTTTTTCGCTCAGTGTGTTACATTTATTTTTCTTTGGGAGTGATGTTCCTTCAGCTTTAACAACAAATGTGTGCTGTCGTGGCGCACAGCAACGGTAGGAAACCTAAAATAAGCTCTTTCAATCTGTTTGGACCATTTCAAGAAGAATACTTTGCACGGAATCTGTAAGTTTAAGAGTTTAAGAGCAAACGACTTTTCGCCGTTATTTTCCGTCGGAGGCATATGCACTGAGAATCGCGAGAGCAACGAAGGAAGCTTTTACACAGGATAAACTGTGGTACTCAGTGAGGTACACCGACTCTACTACACACTAACTAAATAATTTACTGACTGTCGAGGTGGCTGGAATCAAGGAAAATATTACAAACACCATCTCTTGTTTTAAGTATAATCTAGAAAGCATATATCATACGCCATGGTGGTTTTTAATGGTCTGTTGAAGATAAAGATTTGCGAGGCTGTGGACTTGAAGCCGACAGCCTGGTCTTTGAGGCATGCAGTTGGCCCAAAGACACAGACTTTCCTTCTGGACACATATATTGCCCTAAACGTGGATGATTCACGAGTGGGCCAAACGTCCACGAAACAGAAAACCAACAGTCCTGCGTGGCACGATGAGTTTGTGACAGAGGTGCATGACGGACGGAAAATTGAACTGTCGGTCTTCCACGACGCCCCTATTGGATATGACGACTTTGTGGCTAACTGCATCATTCAGTTTGAAGACCTGCTGCAGAATGGTAGCAAACACTTCGAGAACTGGGTATGTCCTCTTGCTCTTATCTCATCCTTGAAGCGGGGCATGTAGATAATGTCATATAATTAGGTACTGTTATGCTGATGGTGTCTGGTTAACTTGTTCTGTGTTATCGTGTCCAAAACCATCATGGAACAAATATTTCTTCGTCTTATTTTAAGAGCCTGAATAAATTCCAGCTAAAAACACGCTTGCCATTTTTCCAAAACATAACAAAACATGTCCTTGTAGGTAAGATGCATACAACAGGCCATTATTATTCTCTGCCATCAGTTATGAGACGTGCAGGTGTGTATGGTACTGATCCTTTTTTCTTGTGATGCCACCTGCATCGTTATAGCAGCAAAGGCCTCTGATCAATGCTCAGATAACCTGGTTGCATAGAGACAGTGCAGAAGGCTCAGGGCCTGTCATAAATATTCCTTGCAGCAGCTAAGGGCCATTTCCATTGCAGAGTGCACTCACGCAGTAATCTGATGTAGAATGTTCAGGACAAGCAAACCTGTATTGCACATTTCATAAACAGGACAATTAAAGAGCGTTACAAGTTGGAAGAACGCTGGGCAAGGGCATATGTTTTCCATACGACATTCCTGTACCCAGAGATTAATAACTCCCATCTCAGAACTGTTCAGAGCTGGACCTGTTGGGTTTGTGGTTGGAGCTACGGCCTGTGAACGAAGTAGAAACTACTCACGCAATTTTTATTTCTTAGTATTATCAGTGCCGTCTTCAGCATGAACTCTCTCACTGTATGTGACGGTTTAGTGTGGTTCAGAGCAGCTGTGGATTTCTACGCTTATAATGTAGTTATAAGTAGAATTTGTGAGTATAAATATTCCTAAATACTTAGAAAAGTTAAAATATCTGTTAATCCAGATATATTTCTGGACATAAAAATATCTTCTGCATTTGATCCCAAATCAAGAGGTACTGTAACCTTTGCATCAGTTGTACATATGTTTATTGCTTTGAAATAGCATATTTAGCAGTTTGTATAAACTTAAACTTTTCATCTGTCATTTTTTCCATAAAATGTATTACAATATCTTTCACACGTATTCCAAGAGGTAGACAATACAAACTGCCATTACTTGTTGTCCTTGTGCTGTGTTATCCTTGTTCTGTGTCAGTGATTCAATATGAGTACACTCTTACTGGAAAGGGCTCTTTTGTGCATTATTTGTGGAAATGCCCTCCCCGCCCCATTCTGCTGAAACTGGATCTTTTAATGGAGAACGCTAATAATCAGCATCAAACAGTAATAATGAGAAATAAGAGGCACTTATCATGGTCTGAGTACCTCAGACAACTCATAACCTTTAACAGCTGATTTGGGGACAGATCTCGCTCTTGGATTTTGGATTCGTCAGATTTTTTTTTTAGCAACCTTGGCAAATATTTGGTTTTTTTTTTTTTGTTTTTGTTTTTTTTGTCCTCCTCTGCTTTTTATGATCTTAACATCATACAGAATACAGTGAAAGCAAACACACAAAAATAGGATAGTTCAGAAAAATTGAGGCAATTTATTGCCTTGCAAAATGAAGTAACCATGACTAAAATAGACAGTGCATGGCTTTTTACAGTCTTGGCTGTTCAGTGGAAAAATGTTGAGTTTTTGTCATGCAATCTTTTTAAGGCAGTCCGATGCCTCACATTTTTTCGAGTTATTTGAACAGTTTTTGAGTAACTTCAGTGTATGTAATACCCTTGTTCTGTGTGGCTTTGACTGCTGAACGTTGGCAAACCTTTAAAATGATAGACGAGAGTTGTACGCAGAACCTGTGACGCTTATGAAACTTATTACAGTTGGTGCAATCAGCTGCAAGGCAAACCAGAAAAGTCCGTTAATTCAAACATGTTTGAAGCGACCAAAAGTCTCCGTAAATTAAGAAACGATATTCTGAACTTTTATCGACTGATCATCATGTGTGTAAAGCTACATTGCACTGAAATTTTGAATTCTCTTTATTTATTTGTCAGTTTATCTGTTGAGGCAGCCATTGTCCAGAAATGTTTTTTTAGTTATAATATTCTAGCGGTTCAAACGTTAGACAACCACCAGGACAACACCCTGGGTTAAAACATGGATCACTGTCTAAACCTTACTTTCACTTTTTCACATTCACCTCAGATGCATTTTTCTGCTGACGTCAGAGGGAATGCTTTCTTCAAAATCCTAGTGAATAGTAAGATTGCTATAAATGTGCTTTTGGATAAGATTGTCTCAGTTTTATTGATTGTCCTCTGTTTGATTCTATGATCCCCTTTTTGCAGAGTAGAAACAAAGTCAAATGAAAATATATCCTTTACCACTGATCAGTGCACAGCTTTAACCTGAATTGTGGCAACATCACAGATCTTCTCAAAAAAGCAACATCTTGAAGACCAAGAGAACCATCTCCTTTTAAAACCCAGTGTGGCAGTGGTGTGTGTGTGTGTGTGTGTGTGTGTGTGTGTGTGCGCGCGCGCGCGCGCGTGTGTAGTAAATGGCAGAGCTGGGCCACAGACATGTTCCAGGCCTGGAAGCTGCACTGGTCTTTTGTTGTCAGGGGGAGACAAGGATTTGAATTATTGATGTGCCTCCATCAGATCCATTATGGGGACCTTGAAGGCTTTGTACAGCCTGGCTGCCACCTCATTATCATCCTAGAGTGGACTGAAGATTGGGCTATGTTACGTTGGGAGAAAGCCAGAGCGGTTCTCCTTGCATGTACAACCAGGCTGTCCTGGTCTGACCTACCAGTACATGTAAACACATGAACACACTCACTCACACAGACACACAGATACACACACACAGACACACAGAAACACATTCTCTCTCTCTCTCTCTCTCTCTCTCTCTCTTTTTCTCTCTCTCACCGGCCCCTCTCTCACTTCTCCATCTCTGCTTTTGTACCTGAAATCCTTGCGCTCTGATGTTGTTGTTTTTTTTTGTTTTTTTTTTTTAATTATATCAGAGAGAGGTCCACTGTGACTGTCTCTCCAGACGCACATGATTGTGTTCCACTGGCTGAGATCCACCAATGCCTTACACTAAAGAGGCATTACTGTTTGCTCAACATAAGGCTCTAAAGCTTCTTTGACTTCTTCTATTCTTAAAAAGGTGAATGAATAATTTATTAATGCATTTATACAGTGCTAACGATTACGGCACACATACAAAAGGAGCGAGTCGGGTGTTAAAGCATTAAGCAAGCCCTTCAAGTGAAGGAGCTGACCTCAAGTCAGAAAAGCTCCCAGATATTGCATCACTTTCTAAGTCTAGCTCTCAACCTCACATTAGCGGTTGATCCATATTAACAGCGGTCAAATGAATCAGACTATGTTCTGCGCCTCCGGGTGAATCCTTTTGGATTGTGATCGCATAGAAACTTTGTTTATGAAAGTTGTCTTATCAAACAGAATATTTGGATAATAACTTGGAATGTATATTGTGTTATCTGTGAGATGCTTGGTAGATCGTATCTTTACAGTCTGGTCCGTCTCTGCCTAGAAAACTCAGGCAGACAGAATTCCTTGCTAGTAATTGTTAAGGGGTGTTTGTGTGTCTGTGGGACAGATGTGCACAGAGTTACAGATTGGTGTGACTCATGAGCAAGCAGTCAGTGCTTGCGTAATTTGGGAGCAATGTGTGTGTGTGTGTGTGCATGTGCATGTGTGTGCATGTGCATGTGTGTGCGTGCGTGTGCATGTGAGAGTGTGTGTGTGTTTGTGTGTGACCGCATGTGTATGACTGCATATGTATGCATGTGTTCGATGTGAAGGTAAACGCAAGATGATTTATAGAAGTTTGGTCAATGCTTTCCTCAAGTTGACATGAGCAAAGCACTGCTCCTTTTAACTCGTGGATTACTCACATACGTGTGTACACACACACACACACACACACACACAGAGGCTTTCATATACTTTCAGCATTTAGACAATGGTTTCCTTTGATCATAGCCTCGCATGTTGCGCTATGTTTTTTAACAGGGTTGCAGCTTAATGTTGTTCATCCTCGGCTGTCTTTGTGGGGAGTGTTTCATCTCCATTTGCTTTCACTTAGGGCTCCATAGTAGAGCCTGTTGGAGGCACAAAGCGTGAGATCGCCCGGCTGTGTAAACTTCAGACTCTGATGGGGTGGGGGTAGGACTGGCAGAATCTTTCCCCCCATGTTTCTCTTCTGCCTTTAGGCTGTGTCTGCTCCTCTCTCTCTCTCTCTCTCTCTGTCCTCACTCAGCCTTAAGGCTGCACAGTCTGCCTCCAGTAAAAGTTTAATAAGTAATCAATATCTGTTAATACTTACAGATGTAACTTTAGCCATTCGACAGAGTGATGCCATGCGCATGAATTTTAATAGCGTCAAAATTAATTTGCTTGTTTTGAGCAGACGTTGATCTGTGACGTGCAAACGTTTTGGAATAAAAGCACTTGCACAAACTGAACTTTTTCAAAATGCCTCAAACCCTGAAACATTCTGGATTTGTAAAAATCAAACAAAACAAACAAACAAACAAAAAAAACCCCTAACTAAACCAAAAAATAACAAAACCCAGATCATTAAGCCCAGGATGATAATTGCTGTGTCCAAAATGTAATATCAGTACACGACCATAGCTTCACCTCGTACATGCCGACACGCCCAGCGAATTTTGAATCTACGTAATGAGGTCGTTTCAGACTTTTTTCTTCAAACGCTTAAAAATACGTTTTACACAGCTCTCACACACCACCTCTTCTGCCAGTAAGTTATGTAATAATACTCTGAGAAATGGCTAGCCTCCCTGAAAAGATTTTTTTTTTTTTTTTTTTTTTTGTGGAAACGGTCTTGGAATATGGAGTACAGAACTAAGGTGTCATTTCTTGGTGCCGAAAAAGGGTTTTCCCTTAAACGCCCGCTGTTAAACAGAACTTTTGCTAATGCAAACCTCCTTCAAAAACCCAAGAAGAAATGGATCAGAAAAGTATGCAGGGCTCCCGCCAAAACCCAGGAGTGGTGGGCGTGTTAGCTCAGGTAGTAACACGTAGTTTTGTTTTTTTTTTGCTCCGAGGGTTTTAAGGACAATGAGGTCCCGAGTCAGTGTCTCTCCTCTGAGACTGGTTCAAAACGGAATTGTTTTCAGGAAAAGGTGGGGAAATGTGACTGATCGTTCCAGGGAGACAAGACGTGTCTTGACAGGCTTGCCTCCATTATACAAGTCTTACTCAGCCTCTGATGGGCCTAATCTTCATTTAAATAAGCGTCTGTGCCTTCTTACCTGTATGCCCTCATTCAAGTTTACTATGGGAACAAAAAAAAAAAAAAAGTATATGAGTAATGACACGCGCGTTCGGAGAGGGAGTTTCCGGGGCACTCTTCGCTGTTGGTTCTCCGTGGATAAACTGGTGGTTGGGAAGTGGAGTATTAGTTTGAAAAAAGAAAAGGGAGAGAAAGTTGGTCGCTAATTATGACTCTCTTGTCTCTGTGTCTCTTCCGTCTGCGTTCTTTATGGAATAAACTGTTCCATTCCCCTCCTGGACCCAGTCTAGGGTGTCATTCCTTTGTCTAGGATGGAGACAATGATAATATGTTGTGTTGGCAACACTGTACAGGTCCTCAACATAGTAAAGCTGCCATAACAATGTCCTCCTCCTCTCTCTCTCTCTCTCTCTCTCTCTCTCTCTCTCTCTCTCTCTCTCTCTCTCTCTCTCTCTCTGCACTCAGTGCACTGACAGGCAAGTGTAAAAGGAGTTGGTTGCTCTAATTGTTTCTGATGGCTGCTCTCTGCTCAGCTTGCTTTGTTTGGTGTTCTCTAGCCTGGTGGTGACAGTAAAACAGGGACTATTTTCATCAGTGTTAATCTCCAAGACATGTCAGCACTTTGCACACTGTTCTCTTTTGGTTTCAGCTTGGCTCCGTTTTAGCGCTCGCGTGCGTCTTTATACCCCCTGCCTTCTCTTTGTGATCCGAAGCCTGTCCTGCCTGATCAAAGACATAACTCTGACCCTGGATCAGTTCGCTGGCAGGAATAACAGTTCAGTTTGATACCGGAAATGGTAAAACTGCAGAAGACCACCTCATACATAATGAAACAGCAGAACAGATCCTGGATCAGTGAGGGGCTCTGAGCATTAAGATGCAGTGCAGTACAATAGCAAAGAAGACTAAAGGAGACTAGCATGTTAACAATTGACCCATAGTGGTTAATTGTTAGTCAGGGAAAATTACAGTCTCCGACAGGACAGACAGACAGCAACGACACCACAGTTATGCTCAATTTCACATGTGCATGTAATCTCGGTAATTAACAGGCTGAGGTCCGAATTACGATTTAATCCATCTTTTTGTATCATGTGCTGTACATATATGATTTTTGTTTTTGTACGTATAATTTTTTATCTTTTATAAAAACAGAGAGCAATTACACGGTTTTCCTCAGGAGCCTTTTAGTCTTTTTTTTTTTACGTGGATGCCATTACAGACTAAGGACTGCTATTACCTGTTAATAATAATAATGATATGTCCACACCTAAAAATATGGTACAGTTTAGGATGACAGGTTTCTGTCTGTCTCTAATTAACGTTTCCTCGTAAGACGCTGTAGTGCTGGGTTTTTTTTTTTTTTTTTGATATTGTGAGATGAACTGTGTACCTCAGTTTGTTTTTGTTAGACTCCACCTGAGTATGAGTGCCGTGTGTTTTGAATGTTTGAATATCTGTTCTCTGAGTGTTTGTCTTAGACCTGTCGGGCAGGTGAGCGCTCCTCCACTTGACGTTATGCGACACATGGCTTCTCAGGGTGTGTGTGCATGTGTGTGTGTGCCTGTATCTGTGTATGTGTGTGCATATTTGTATGTGTGTACGTGTGTAAATGTGTGTGCATGTGTCTGCGTGTGGCGTGTGCATGTGTATATATGTGTGTGCGTACAAGCGTGCGTGTGTGAGTGTGCGCGTGTGCGCACGCCCGTGCATGTGCACGTTTGTTATGATCAGCACGGTGAGGTTGTGTAGGTGAGGCGATAAAGAGTAGACTGTATCTTTTTATCTAGTGTCACAGCCAATCCTTTAGTCTCAAGGCTGTGACGTAGGCTGGCAGGCTGTGTGAACAATGGAGTCAACATCAGAGAGACCTCTGACTGCTGCATCCCCCCTGTCCCACGCCAGCAAAGACACTGCCCCCCCCCCACCACCACCCCCCCACCCCCCCGACCTCCCCCCACCCCATCTTCGGCCACTTACTCCTCCTAAGATACTAGTCATCAGCAAATTGATATTTTGGCAAAGAACATTAAATATTGGTTTATGATGAACCAAAACTCAGTTTAGGAGGACCATTGCGGTTGCCCGAGTATTTGATGATGAAACTAGAAAATCCCTGAGTTTAAACACGCTCTCGCGCTCTCTCGGAGCGTTGCGTGTCTAAAAGAAGCGCGAGATATCGAGCTCTGAAAAACGTTCTTATTGCACATACCACCACATCCTGGATGGCACCGATCCAAATCAAACACTGCAGAGGTGCAGCGTAACGCTGCAGATGACAGTATGGATTCTGCAAAGGATTTGGAATCGGGCCAGAGCGCGCGTGCCTCTTTTTCGTCTCCGATCTGACGAGCTCGGTTCTTGTCTTTTCCCGTGGCGTGCGCCTACCAAAAGCGGGGCGGGCACGGCCGGGCCGCGTCGGGAGGGCCCGGCGGCGGCGGACGTGTTTCTGGGTCATTTCTTTGCGGCGCAGGTGCTGCATGGGGACTGCGGACTGCGGACAGCGTCGCGCGGGTATTTATACGCCCAGAGATGCCACAGCGCACGGCCTTGCTATTGACAGATGCAGAGAGATGTGAAGGCTGGAGCGTGACAGGACCTTTTCTTGGCGTGACCTCGTTTCCCGGGGGTGGGGAGGTTGAAGAGTTGTCGGGGGGGTGGGGGGGTGGGAGGTTGTGTAGAGGAGCGGACAGCGGTGTCCTCTTCGTGGCCCGGAGGAAACGGGGGCCGGGGGGGCTGCAGGGCTTCGACTAAAAATACCAGCGGTGCGTTTGAGTCACACGGTAGCCTGCGCTTCCTGTTTTCACTCTCCCACGTTTACTTCCCAGAGAGAGAGAGAATGGGAGAAGGATGGAGAGAGAGAGAGGGAGAGGGACGGAGGGAGGGAGTTATAACACTGTCAGTTTCGTACTTACTCAGCAGAGAATGAGAAAGATGGAAGTGTAGGGTGACAAAGCGGACAGAGACTGTCGTCAAATGTTTTTCTTTTTTCTTTTTTTTTGTGCGCTTTATTGTTTGCTCTCTGCCTAACTGTGATTTTAGGTTGTTTTTGAGTAGGTTCTACCGTAGACTACAGACACTGCTGTGTTTGCGCACAGCATTTTTGCCCCTCAATTTTAAGGTTATCCTCAGTACTGACAGAAGACCAGAAAC
Source organism: Chanos chanos (assembly GCF_902362185.1). Lineage (NCBI taxonomy): Eukaryota > Metazoa > Chordata > Actinopteri > Gonorynchiformes > Chanidae > Chanos > Chanos chanos. The sequence continues at coordinate 46,371,681 of NC_044498.1, read as the reverse complement.
GGAGATCAGTCTATGACATACTCATAGAGTGATTGACACACTTCATAAAGGCCTAATTTCAGTATCAAACGGACCAATCAGATTTTATGAGCTCCCACGAGAACAGCTGCATGGTCTTTAATGGGTCAGAGTGTTTGGAGTGAAGCAGTCAGTTGTCATGTTGTTGGTAAGAGTGTACCGCAAGTTTAGCCGTACTTAGCGAAGCGATAAAAGTAGTTAGTGGTTACGTGGGGTTCAACAGGGCACTCTCAACCTTGACAAAAATGTCTTGTATGCTATGCAAAAATGCAATATTTAGAACATACTGAAAAGCAAGAATAATTAAGAAGGATATCCTAGGATACAGATATTTAATTATTAATTTATTTAGAAAACATTCACTATCAAAATGGCTGCTGTATTTTTTGAGTATGTTATACGGATTTAAATGATACCAATGTTGTGTGTCTGTCTACTATGTTCCAGAAAAATCTCAGAGGTCATAAATATTATGGGTCCAATTTCACATAGAATGAGCCTTTAGGAAGAACGTAACCTTGTTTTCATTCTCCCTAGGGGCTGTGGAGAGCATTTTGATTCGCTGACATCAGTTAAAAAAAAAAAAAATCAGTGGTCCGACTGGATTAACAGAGATTAACACAGATGGACATGTCCATGATATTATTCAGACAATAACCTGAAAAGTTTATTTGAAATGTCCGGCGAGTTTTTGCTATTCGGTCCTATCTAAGAGTAACCGGCCAAATTCTACTCAGTAAGTGGCCATTTGGCTTATGGCCTAGACACCTCGTTTGACGTGTGCAAATGATGTTACTGAATAAAGTTGAGATTAGTAAAACTTGCTCAAGTTAGGAACATTTATGCTGTTTTGGCCTGAACAGTAATATTCATTTCAGTGAAATGATGTGAAGATAAGGCATGTTTTCCTCAAGTTATGAATAAAATACGGTGGAAAACTAGAGGAGAAGAAACCAGAAGGGATAAGAAATGAGAGCAGTGTCTCTGATAAAGAGATAAGCTACCATGTATGTTCAGACTTTCACTGGCCTGTATCTGACTGACTCTGACTCTTTACTGAGGTGGAAAATGCTTCAAATGCACATCTGGAAGTCTATCTTTGTACTTCTTTATGCAGTGGTAGAGGGTAAACTTTAAATGTGGAAAACTGATCCTGAATCAGTTTTTTTTTTTTAGATCATAGGATTCACCTAAATTCAAACCTGTCTCATGTGGTCTTTGTTAATTTTATTTTATTTTTTTCTTTAAATAAATGTCCAGATAGAATTTACCGTAATGGCCATTGATGAAATTATCCATTCCGTTGCATGTTCATCTAGGACATGTGCTAATTGTGTGATCTGTGGTTTAGTGAGTGTGTGTGTGGGTGTGTTGTGAGAGAAACAGTGAGAGAGATAATGGGTATGCATTTCAGGAATGCTTTCAACTCATTGGCTCTTAATTGGATGTGGCTGTTGCCCACGGAATGGCAACAAGCTTGATTGGCACACATACAGTATTTTCGCGTATCTGAGCGTACCGTACCTAGTTACACAGTTTATGTATTGTTTTAGCTTTTACATACTTCTCAGTGTCCCCCTCGTATAGCTCTTCTTCTATAGCTTTGTCTTCTATAGGACCAGGTCTTGAGTTCAGTTGAGGACCTGTCCACCTAAACGAATCCCTCACGTGTCTAAAGGGAGCCACGGCTTTTGCCCTTTTCGACGCGAGCACGTGTGAGACGGCGTGCTAGCATGTCAGTCAGACCCAACGCTGGAGTCACAGAAATCACCACAACAGTCAAAGCTCCTTTCCACCAGTAAATGATTTGTTTCTCTCTCAGACAGGTCAGCTCCACTCAGATCTGTTTTGTCTCAGACGGCTTTCTCTGGAAACGTTGGCTAAGGATGAGGTGACCTTTATCTCAACGCTAAGTCTGAGCCATCAGCGGTTGATCCTTGAGCTGTCCTCTGGGCTTGGTGTGTTGCACCTTCAGTTCCAACTCCAAACCGAGTTGGAGGTCAACGGCGCACCAGATGGAGCAGCCTGTGCTTCGTTGCATCTGAACACACCTGAGGGTCCGGCTCAGGGAGAGTAATAGCAGTGCGCGGGCCCAGATTTCAAATGCTAAATGACTTCTGAAGTAGTTCTCTGGAAAAACTCTATGGTCGTTTTATGTGGACATGTGACTCAGGGGTACAGTATGTTGGCTGATATTGCCGAACAGAATCCAGAAAGCCCTGACTGTTTGTGTGTGTGTGTGTGTGTGTGTGTGTGTGTGTGTGTGTGTATGTGTGTGTGTGTGTGAGAGAGAGACACCGTTTGAGCATACTATTATTGACTAACATAATACTTTTAGTAGTTAGAGAGAGAGGATTACACATAGACATGATGTTCCATGAATTGGAAGGCAGTGGATTGCTCTATATTCATATGAATTTGATGGCTGGATGACTGGTATTAATTTTTATTATTCGTTTATTGCATTTCAATTTCTTTTTTTTTTTTTCTTTTCTTTTTTTTTTTTTTTACAATTTTCATCCCAACTCTCTAAATAATACACCAACACACCCCCGTACAGTGTGTAACTGAAGACCAAAAATATATGAACAAGATTATTCCCTGTGGTTACATAATACACATCACATCACTTACAAATAACCAGATTTTCATATAAATCCCTTTTTACAAAATTATAATTCCCTTAAACAAAGATTATCCTGTGTTACATCTGCCCGTTCTTCCAATACGCAACATGAGGGATTTGGCTGTAACTTTTATTGTACCACGATACTACAGTGGGTCACTCTCTCTCTCTCTCTCTCTCTCTCTCTCTCTCTCTCTCGAACAATGGTTTCCATGACTGTGCCCATCAACTTCACATTGTTCTATCAAATGGTGACGTTTTGAGAAAGTGCAGTGCCACTGTTTGGACAGTCACAGGATCTGTGAGATCAGATGTCTGTGCTAGAACTTTGGCAGCTGTCCTTAGCAACAGCCTCACAGACTTTTGACAGTCCACAAGATGTCACCTGCCAGAGATGTCACCCTCTCCATCAAAATACAGGATCAAAATATGGAAATCGTTTTATAATTATATGGTAACTATTCCGTTCCTCATATGAAATGACTCAGAGGGAAAATAATGAAAAGGTTTGTTTGTTTTTGTTTAGACCGATGACGATTCAGCTTTATAGCGGTCAGACTTAACCTCACTTACAAGCAGCAGGGAAAAAGTCTTTTTTTTTTTTTTGTAGAAATAGAGTGGGATGGGGAAGGGTGTACATGAAACTTGGGGACATCTGAGAAATTGTCAAGCAAAATGTGAAACTGATTGTACTTTTCCATCCAGCGTGATTGCTTTTTTTTTTTTCTTTCTTTCTTTTTTTTTTTTTACCCTCAGTACAGAAAAGGCTTTTTTTTAGAAGAAAAAAAACCCAAAATGCTGGTTTTACTGAGTGTACAGTGATACCTGTGATGTCTGCTGTGTTACCCGAGCCAGTTAAATAAACGCCGTCTCATTTTTAATTTAACAGATTACAAACCTAGCAAGAGACGCACGTAGCCTCTTGAGGAGAGCTCTGTTCAACCGCCGCTCAAACCCTGAACATTTTCCCTCGCTTCCACCTCCATAAGTGGAAAAATGATCTGTTCCCAGACACCTTGAAACCCGTCCCACACGTATTCTATCCTAACTCAGTCTGTCTGCTCGTGCCTTTTTCCATCTGGAAAATTTTTTCACCAACATAACGCTCAGATATTAGCGTAGGTTTGCTAATGATTAGCCAGACATTTAAGCAAACTTGCTAGTTTAGAATAATTGGAGGCAAACATTTACATCTTGGTGGCACACAACGGTGTTTGCAAATACTGAATGAATGAACCACATTAAATATAAAAGAGATACATTGTTTTTAATCTAGATTTGGGTAATATATGATTACACTAATGAAATGCACAAGAACAGTTATTCCAAATGAATTCATCAAGTATTTCTTTGGTCTCTCTCTGATGTCCACCTCCCACCTGTTTTGGTGGCAGAATGTCTTTTCTGTCTGATCTGAGAACAGTGTTTTGGGCTGAGATTGGATGTGAGTGTGTATGGAGATGAGTCTGTGGGAGAGTGGTCCACTCTGCTGTCAGAGAGGAGGAGATGAAAGAGCTGCTCTCTGCACTACTGCTCTCTCTCTCTCTCTCTGAGCACTTTTGTCTGTGGAGTGTGGATGTCCTCATAGAGCCGTGTTCTTTTCACTCTTCTTCCCTCACACACACACACACACACACACACACACTCTCTCTCTCTCTCTCTCTTTCTCTGTCTCTCTCTCTCTCTCTCTCACACACACACACACGCACACATACACACACTCTCTCTCTCTCTCTTTCTCTGTCTCTCTCTCTCTCACACACACACACACACACATACACACACACTCTCTCTCTCTCTTTCTCTGTCTCTCCCTCTCACACACACACACGCACATACACACACACACACACACTCTCTCTCTTTCTCTTTCCCTCTCTCTCTCATACATACACACACACATGCAGACACATACACATACACTCCCTCTCTCTCTCTCTCTCTCTCTCTCTCTCTCTCTCTCTCTCTCACACACACACACACACATTCATATGACTTAGCTTCATACTGAACTGAAGCTGAAGGGATCCACAAATCTTCATTAGACATTTCTGTATCGTTGCCCAGTTGCTGCTCTGAAATTTTACTGAAAAGCACCTTTGTTGAGGTTTTACCAATAGAAATGTTGTCTTAAAAAGAAGCCTCAGCATTGTGAATCTATGGGCTCATTGTACCATTCCCTTATGTTTGCCAGTACTTTGGACTGTTTTTTTGTTTGTTTGTTTGTTTGTTTGTTTAAATCTGTTGATATTCATTTCTTTTTTGAATTATTCGTCAACCAAGTAGATTTATAGTCACCCTCAGGTCTGTGGATGTTTTGACATTGAACTCCATTGAACTCCATTGAACTCCATTGAACTCCATTGTACATTTCGAGACTTGTTCTAACCGGAGGTGAGAAAGCTGTATCTTTGCCCACCGGTCTTTATGTCAGAGGGTTTAAGTTTTCACTCGGTCAGGCCACAAACTCATACAATCACTGAACAAATCACGAACTCATACACTAACTGGACAAATCACAAACTCATACACTAACTGGACAAATCATAAACTCATACATTTACTGGACAAATCACAAACTCATACACTAACTGGACACATCACAAACTCATACATTTACTGGACAAATCACAAACTCATACATTTACTGGACACATCACAAACTCATGTACTAACTGGACAAATCACAAACTCATACATTTACTGGACAAATCACAAACTCATACATTTACTGGACACATCACAAACTCATACACTAACTGGACAAATCACAAACTCATACATTTACTGGACAAATCACAAACGCAAATACTTTCTGGATTTCAAAATGAAAACAATGGATAATTTTGGTCTACAGAAAGAACATATCAGAAGACAAAATTTGTTTATTTATGATATTTAATTAAATTATGAAGCAAGTTATTTTTACTTAAGTAAGTTGAGTCTTAATTTAGGTATTTCATTGTACAGAGATATCAGTTAAAGTGGGCAAACAGTGGACGGGTTAAAAAGGTGAACTTTCCCTTTAAGTTATACTTGAGATAATGAAAAGCAAGGTTACAGTGGAGTGCCTTTTGGAAGGGTTTCATTCAGACAAGGCTGATCTAAAAATGTTTGCTTAAAGTCCACAGTTCATGTTGTATTGCTTTTACAAAACCAAAACCAAAACCAAAAAAAAAAACAAAACCCTTTGCTTCTTGCACTGCTGTGACTGTTGGGGAAGGTAGGAGAGTACAGTCGTTCTGGTTATTCTCATTTTCTGCTCTCTAATGGTGTTTATAGTAAGTGTAATAAAGTGTAGAAAGAACTGAGTGTGTATATGAGTGTGTGTGTTTGTGTGTGTGTGTGTGTGTGTGTGTGTGTGTGTGCGTCCGTGTGCTTCAGTAGCCACTCGGTAGCCAGTTGCGAGAGGGCTCTTGCAAGTGTCAAAACTCAAGCAGACACACACACACACACACACACACACACACACACACACACACGCTGCAGACGGTAGTGACACTGGTGACACTGTCACCAGAGAGGAGATAAACCACAGTGTGTTGTGTGTTTGTCTAGATTCACTGGAACAGTGCCTTCACTCTCTCTTTCCCTTTCTCTCACTCGTGTCCTGTCCTTCTTCACCGTTTGGCTACCTGTCTGCCGATTATATTTCAGTCTGTCTCTTCTTCTCCTTCCATGGCACACTCAGTGTGATTCCAAGGAAGGAGAAGAACAAGAAAGAGAGAAGAAGGAAGCGGTATAAGATGGATAGACAGAGGGAGAAAAAAAAATGAACGGTTGTGTGTACAACTGATCTAATGTCTCTGTATGAATTTCAGAAAAAAATAACCACCATTTTGTCTGGAAGGTACGGATAAAACAGTTTACTTAGAGTAAACGTACATGCGCATGAATGCCTCTGTCACATGCTTCACACACACACACACACACACACACACGATGCAAACCCACGTCATGTGCCTTCAGATTATCTGACTTGTTGTAGACAGCACAGTCTATACGCATTCATTTGGACATGCACAAACTAGCAGGTGGATGACGCTTTTGTCAATGGCTTTATTTTTGTCCAGCCAACACATACACACACACACACACACACACACTCACACAGAATCATCATGAATGATGGCTCAATTAGAAAGATGGGTTTTGTCAGTGGTACCTGAAGAAAAGGGGCCATCTGAATGCTTGAGCCAGATGAAGTGAAAGCTTGCAAATTGAATTAAACCGAGCAATTTAATTTTCCCTGTATGAGAGTTTTGTTGCGTTGTGTAACAGTCAAGGGCACACACTTATGCACACATACGCACAAACATACACACACACACACACACACACACACACACACACAAACATACACAAACACATACACATACACATACACACACTGAAAAGATTTTTTTTTTTTTTTGCAAATGAACACTTACCATGTGCTTAGCCTCTATCTGCTCATGACTATCCTGACTGAAAATTATACAGAAAAGATGGTATAGTCCTCAGTATTAAATAATATAACAAAGATAGTATAGTTCTCAGTATTAAATAATATAACAAAGATGGTATAGTCCTCAGTATTAAATTATACAGAAAAGATGGTATAGTCCTCAATATTAAATAACAAAGATAGTATAGTTGTTAGTATTAAATAATATAACAAAGATGGTATAGTCCCTAGTATTAAATTATTTAACAAAGATAGTATAGTTTTCAGTGTTAAATAATATAACAAAGATGATATAGTCCTCAGTATGAAATAATATAACAAAGATAGTTTAGTCCTCAATATTAATTAATATAGCAAAGATGGTCTAATTCTCAGTACTAAATTATATAACAAAGACGGTATAGTCCTAAGTATTAAATAATATAACAAAGACTGTATAGTCCTCAGTGTTAAATTATATAACAAAGATGATATACTCCACAATATTAAATGACGTAACTAAGATGGTACAGTTGTCAGTATTAAATTATATAACTGAGCATGTAGATGTTGTAACTCCAACATTAAATAACTATGATTGTATAATTTTTTTATATTAAACCAAGTTGTGAAAATGGTATAATTCTTAGTATTAAAATAAATAACCAAGATAGTGCGGTTTTAAATAGGAAATTAAACAATGAAAATGGTATAGATCTTAATACTTAATTATATAACTAACATGGTATTGTTCTCAATGTTATGATATAGTTTTCTGTATTAAATGTGGACATACTAAATTATATAAATAGCATGGTATTGTTCTCAATGTTATGATATAGTTTTCTGTATTAAATGTGGACATACTGGTATGTTGTTGCCTGATTTGAAAATCCCAAACACACACCGAACACACAGCTGTACGAGCCAAGCGCACACGTGCGCGCGCGCGCACACACACACACACACACACATACACACACACACACACACACACACAATGCGTGGTCCTTTCCTTCCTCACTTAGCTGCTATATTTAGTGCCCTGGCTACCGCACCTGCGACACTGAGCTTTCTCGGAGGGAATGCTGCCTGTGACATCACAGGAATAGGAGGAGGAGCAGGGTTGCGAGGGGTCGTTGGCGTGGGGTGAAAATATCGTGTCTCCATTTTGTCTGGAGTGCCGTGTGACATCACCGTCACCTCTCACGCCAGAATTTTAGTTTTGATGTTTTCAGGCAGGCAGCATGTTTTGGTTTTTTTTTTTTGTTTGTTTGTTTGTTTGTTTGTTTTTGTGCCTCAGATCAAGTCTAGGCACCATTACCTTAGAAAGCGCTACGAGGCGTTGAACCTTGGGAAAATGTTTTCATGGGAACAATATGGTGATTGGTGAGGTCAGATGCTTTGACTAGTCCTAGACTTTTTTCTTTTTTCTTTCTCCTTTTATCTTCTCTCCGACACCTCCAGGGCTACTCTATGGAGAGGACCTCATCTGAATCTTTCATTTTCCTCTTGCACTCTCCTCTCCTCTTCTCCCCCATGTGATCAGAGGTTCAGTGCTCTGGCTCTTCCGTGTAAAGTTTGGTTCTTATCAACCAAGAGATGATCCCAGATGGTTCTAGAAACAGGGCTCCAAATTGATTTCAAGTGGAGATGGTCCATCGCTGTACTCAAACAACACGCACACACACACACACACACACACACACACACACACACACACACACACACACACACACACACAAGCGTGCAGTATTTATCCCAGGTCTGGGAGCAGGGCAGTGAAGAAGCCGTAGCCTAGCCTGACTCTGTGCTTCATTAAATTGCTCCTGTGAGAGGGCTAATGGATTCTCTGTGAACAGTGGCAGAGGATAGAGTATCTACAGACCAAACTGAACCATCATGGCATGGATCCTGTAGGCAGTTTAAACCGGATTACGACTGCCACAAACACGTTCAGTGTGTGTCTCTCCCACTGTGGCATACTTTCACACAACAGCAGAAATGAATTTTTTTGAAATGTTAGAATGCAAATGTTGCAGTGGCATCACCAGTGAGACATTATTTAAAAAATGACAAAATATGTCTTTCTTTCATTCTGTTACTTATACATAATTCGTAGTTAAACTATTGAAACACTGCAGAGTTTCAAGATGAGCAGGCTAATCAGTCAGAAAAGGCACAACAATTTCTTTTAACTTCATCATTTTTGTTTATTAGTTAATTGATATTTTTAGTGTGTGATGTGGTATAGTTACACATTGTGTGTAAGGGCGATGTATGATTGAACGATGCAGACCCACAGACATATGCGCATTTGTATACACAAACACACACACACACACACAAATACAGAGACACAGATGCGCACATACGCAAACACCGTCTCTTATACAAATTGAACCCGTGTGACTTTTATCGCATGCACGGCGGTTGTGCGTTTGCGTGTTATGCCCGATCATATTCATGATTATGTCTGCGCCGTTATCTACCAGGATTGTGCTTTTGCTGAATCTCGAAAGTGCAAATCCACAATGCATCCGGTGTGAATTAGGTTGAGTGTGGTGACATGATACCACTCGCCTCTAACCTAACACCCACACACATCCTTTCTCTCTCTCTCTGTCTCTCTCTCTCTCTCTCTCTCTGACTCTCCCCCTACCCTTTCTTCATGCCGTAATACCTCTGTCTTTCCACAGCTCATCCTTCTTCCATTTCCTCCTTTAATCCAGTTTTGATGGGGCATCCATTACACATGTATTAGCCTGAGAAAGCCATGCTGAATATTGGCATAACAGCGGCTTCCTTTCCCCTGGACACTGCAATCAATAACCCAGGAGTCATGTTATGGAGATCAGATTATACTGTAGAGATAACCCGCCCGCGTGGCCGCGCTTTCAAATCGACGCGCTGTCTAATGTTTTTTGTTTAACTGCTCGTAGTTTACGTTTATAAATTGGTTATTACCGTATTTGATCATCTGAACGAATATCATGGGAATGACGGAGCCGGCGTAACTACTTAGAAAGGTTTAATATTTAAAATTTATCGGTAGCATTTGTGTGTGGTGATTTGCGTGTCAACGTCTGAAACAAAAATTATGTCAGAATTTTGCTTTTGCGTTTTGTAAATCTGAATTGGAGCCATAATCTAAATTAAAACAATGCCAGTTTCTAATAACAACCATTTAAATATTGTTTTATACTAGATACTAGATATATTATACTATAAAATGTTTTTTTCATTGTTTTGTTTGTTATACAGTTTTTCAATTATTCAGTTAACTGTTATTCAGTTTCAGTACCTGGTTAACATAGCACTAATCAACACAATTAACTGTTTTTTATTTATTTAATTTTTTCCTGAGTGGGTCAGTTGGCTAGGATAAACGTACTGCCGTTCTGCCCCCCCCCCCCCCCCCCCCCCCCAAAAAAACCCCCCAAAAACCCCTTACTGTGTGTTTATATTATCTACAATATAAAAACTCTGATTTTAACATTGGCAACTTTGCTGCATACCACAAAGGTACAATGAAATCTGCAACTCAAATACCAAAACCCCAGGCTTCTTAGAATCAGAATTCCAAAATGCATTGTCAGAATAAGAAATTTGGTCTCAAGTTTTACCCTACATGGTTTAAACGTGTCCAAAACATGTTCTTTGAAGTTCACAAAATGTCTCCAGCACTGGTCAATTATGTCACCACAGTATGCTAATGAATATGGACAAATTGATACTCAATTTGATGCTTGGTGTGTTTCTCACTGTATTCTCTGTATTAGGGTTCTTCCTCACTAAACTTGTATTGTATTTTTCTGTGTTCACCTTACAGATAGACTTGGAACCTGAGGGGAAGGTTTATGTCATTATTGACCTGTCTGGATCATCCAGTGAAGGTAAGGCAGGGCATGTTTTTTACATAAGCATTTTCATTAATACCACGATCCCATGAGAACTATCAGGATTATTCTGTGAGTCACTTTCTGTGTATCTGACTTGGATTCGGAGGCTTGTGGCGTATGTTAAATTCTGGTTGTTTTGGCCCTTATGATTAGTGCGAAAGCTTATTATATTAAGTCTGGTTGAAAGCCCTGCGATGGACTGGTGACCCGTCCGGGGGCGTCTCCCCAGATTTTGCCCAGTGAACGCTGTTATAGACTCCAACACCCCCTGCAACCCTAATTAGGATAAGTGGCTTAGAATATGAATAAATGAATGGTTGAAAGCCAGATTTGAGGGGAGAGAAGGCCAGATAATGGCATTTTAGTTTTATCTTAGAAAATACTTCAACATCTGCAGGAATGTTCTTTAGCCTTAAAGGGCTTCTGATTCTTGGTGAGGAGCGTGTGTAGTATGGTACGAGATGGAAAACGGTTTTCAAGCCCAGAGATATGGACTTGACAGGTCTTGTCATGCAGGCTATTTTTTTTTTTTTTCAAAATCTGTGTCTCACATGGCTAATGCCTTCTAATTTACTGTGAGGGAATTTTTGTCACATGGTTTCCTCGGATATGCCCTAATTCTGCTCAGACAGACACCCAGATGTGCCCCCGTTACGGATAACTCCCCGAGGTCCCTTCCCATCGGGCGTTTTCTGGATCCCGATCAGAGTCGGCCCAGTTCGACTCCTCGCTCATCCCCTCGTATCGCTCACCTCGCCCCGGAGTGGAACGGTTACGGACGAGCGGAACGGTTACGGACGAGCGTCCCTCTCTAACGGTCCTCTCGGCGACGTTAAGCTTTGCTCCGTATTTCGCCTTTTTCCGCCTACTTTCCCTTCTTCCAATCTCACACTCGTACGCCCTTACACTAATCACTCGTTACGCTCTCAACGGCAGCGTGGAAAAAAAAAATGTACATGACTCATATTTTTGCCGCTTCAGTTGTTGTCACATCAGGAAGTCAGCACTTAAGTGTTTCCTGCGTCTGAAAGTTGGATGATTCATCAAAGAATGCCACAAGAGAAACAGTGTTTCTCACATTTTTGTCAGTTTTTTTTTTTTTTGTTTTTTTTATGGCCAGCATGTGAATGATTAGATGTATCTTTGTACACAGATCGTCACCTGTCCCGTACCCGTGCCCGGGCCTGCTCTGTGACGTATGAGATTTAACATTCTGCTTTGTCGCGCGGCTCGGACGGATAGCACCCTGAGTTGTGTTCGATAGGCACTTGAATTATGACAACCTGCGTTTTGTTCGCTTCTCGTACGTGACAGATTGTTTTACCTAACGGCGTCAGGGTGTAAATTCAACTACTGTACGCGTCGGATCCTCAGTTTTTATATTGTTCCCAGTGCATGTTTGTAGGCTGAGAGAGACTTTAGACTTCTCACTCTCCTTCTGTCTGTCTGTCTGCCTGCCTGTCTTTCTCTCTGTCTGTCTGTCTTTCTCTTTGTCTCTCTCTCACACAGTCTCTCTCTCTCTCTTGCTCTCTCTCTCTCTCTCTCTGTCTCTCGCTCCATCTCTCTGTCTCTCTCTATGATCTGAGACCATTTTTATTAATAATGATTGGGTTTTTAAGTCTCGCTCCTGCATTGGCACACAGGATCAATTTGACTCTATAGCTTACGCTTGAAGCCTTCGTAGTTTTATCAGGGACAGTAAGTTGCTGAGTGAAGCAGAGGGAGACGGCCTGCCGCAGGCTGACAGCTGAGTGACCAGAGCCTTAGCATGCTCTTAGCATGTCGCTGTGAGTCAGTGCTATACAGATGACTCCAGTGCGTCACTGTCCTACTTACAGAGATTAGCAAGGCTTTCATTTTGGAGAGAAAAAAGGCTTTCATTTGGGAGAAAAAAGTCAGAGAGAGAGAGAGAGAGAGAGAGAGAGAGAGAGTGCTGACAGACATAAAATGACCTGACAGACAGCCGCGGCGTTTTCACACGGACGCGATAAGCGAGACAGAGGCTACGGGTTTGCAGGTGTCAGAAGTCACAGAATGGCTGCGCGCACACACACTGCAGCCGGACTGAAATGTGACCCAGCACAGCGTTGTCAGTTCTCAGACGCGCACAGCGTCTCCCTGGCTTAATCTCTCTCCGCCAACGCTCCCTCATCTGTCCGCAGACCACTCCTCAGCTATGTCAGCTCAGGTTTACCCGGGCGTGGCTTCATGCATTCGTTTTCACGTAATCTCCGTCTCTCTCTCTCCATCTTGTCCGTTTATCGGATGTCATGTTCTGACCACGGTGTGTCACAAAAACGATGAGCAGACTTGAACAGCTAATACATATTCTGTGTGTCAGACTTTCTGTGATTAATGCACAGATTTTGAACGTTGTGTTGATTCTGTGAGTTGCGATGTGAGGCTGTTTTTCCCTCTCTGTTCCCCCACTCTGTGTCTCTGTGCATACCTTCATAACTCTCTGTGCCTTTTTCAGTCAATGTTCCAGTTTTTCTTTTTCAGTCAATGTTCCCTCTCCCTCTCACTCTTAGATCCTGTTAGAAGTGTGTAGAGCGTCTATATGAAGTATCAAAGTCCTTTTGTACATGCTCCTATATGATTTGATTAAGTCATTGCTCTATGATGCCATCTGTGTTAGTGACTTTATTACTGTGCTGCCTGGTTGGCCTTGTCAACGTCCTCAGCTGCACAGTACAAGGGCCCTCTGTGTGTGTGTGTGTGTGTGTGTGCGTGCATGTACGCGTGCGTGTGTGTGTTCCTCTGTAAATTTCTGAATCTCTGTGCATACAAAGACAAAGCTTGTCACACACCTCATCCCAGAAAGCTTCCTCCTCCTTACTTTTTAAAGCTTTTTAAAGGCTTGTTTTCTTTCGGGCTGATACTGTCTGAGAGGATCTGGGCAGTATTGAGTCGGTCATAACTTTTAAGCGTAAACTTCCAAGCTGATCTCAGATCAGCTGATAGGGGCTGAGAGAGAGACACCTGATGGCCCTTTGTGCTTCCACTGATCAATACCCACCAAAGTCGATATGGAGAACAAAGCTCAGTTGTCAGGCTAATCCCTTCTGTTGTAGAGTCTAAGGGAGATCACAGAATGAGCTTTTACAAACACACACACACGCGCGCACGCGCACACACACGCACACACACACACACACACACACACACACGTACACACATGCACATTCACACGCACGCATGCACACACACACATGCATTTGCTTGTAGGCGCACATACCTGGGTTTCTATAACTCGTATGCTGGTTCTTGAGGTTGGAGACGGGTTAATGTGTCTTGTGTAAGTGCCGTAGAGACATCATGTGTGGGGACGGTTTGTGAAAAACTTGAAAACAGATTGAGGTTGGATCACACTGCCAGGAGGGCTGAAAGTCACACTCTGTCTCACTTGCTCTCTTTATATATATGTGTGTGTGTGTGTGTGAGAGAGAGAGAGAGAGAGAGAGAGAGGAAGGCGGAGGATGAGGGAGTAAACGGCAGAAGAGAGGCGACGGGAGACTGACTTTTTATGGTTTGAATGAAGGATGGAAAAAAAGCAGGATGAAAGAGGGAACAGAGAGAAAAACATTAGAGACTTGTAAAAAGGCAGAGAGGGACAGACACAAAGAAAGAAAGAAAGAAAGAAAGAGCATCATGTTTTGTCCAAAAGGAGACGACAGTCATGTTATTGTGTGTGTCTGTGTGTCTGCAGTATGTCTCTCCGTATGTGTGTGTATGTGTGTGTCTGCAGTATGTCTCTCCGTATGTGTGTGTATGTGTGTGTCTGCAGTATGTCTCTCCGTATGTGTGTGTATGTGTGTCTGCAGTATGTCTCTCCGTATGTGTGTGTATGTGTGTGTCTGCAGTATGTCTCTCCGTATGTGTGTGTATGTGTGTCTGCAGTATGTCTCTCCGTGTGTGTGTGTATGTGTGTGTCTGCAGTATGTCTCTCCGTATGTGTGTGTATGTGTGTGTGTGTATGTGTGTGTCTGCAGTATGTCTCTCCGTATGTGTGTGTATGTGTGTGTCTGCAGTATGTCTCTCCGTATGTGTGTGTATGTGTGTGTCTGCAGTATGTCTCTCCGTATGTGTGTGTATGTGTGTGTCTGCAGTATGTCTCTCCGTATGTGTGTGTATGTGTGTCTGCAGTATGTCTCTCCGTATGTGTGTGTATGTGTGTCTGCAGTATGTCTCTCCGTATGTGTGTGTATGTGTGTGTCTGCAGTATGTCTCTCCGTATGTGTGTGTATGTGTGTCTGCAGTATGTCTCTCCATGTGTGTGTGTATGTGTGTGTCTGCAGTATGTCTCTCCGTATGTGTGTGTATGTGTGTGTATGTGTGTCTGCAGTATGTCTCTCCGTATGTGTGTGTATGTGTGTGTCTGCAGTATGTCTCTCCGTATGTGTGTGTATGTGTGTGTCTGCAGTATTTCTCTCCGTATGTGTGTGTATGTGTGTGTCTGCAGCATGTCTGCGCGCGCGCAAGTGTGTGTATGCTTGCGCGTGCGTGTGTGTTTCTGTTTGTGAACTCCTGCTGGCTGTCTGCCTCATGTCAGTCCTGCTCAACATCACCAGGCCTCACACACGCTGGCAAGACACACGCGAGACACAGAGAGACATGAGTGAGACCAGCTCAAGAAGCAAGAGCCCGGTGCGTTTGAACAGGCAGGGCACAGAGGAGACACTAACAGACAGCCTGCAGCACACACACACACACACACACACACACACACACACACTCACACTCTTCTGTTACTCAAAAGGAAAACAATGAACCCATAAAATACACAAATATACTCACAAATGATACAGTTAAAGCACTTGATGTGATGACCCAAGCTTTTCGAGGCCAGATTTACCTCTGTAAAAAAACGCTTTATGTGAATCATACATTAATTTTTCTATAGTCGATTTAAACATGTTATCTCATGCCACCTTCCTTGCATGAGGAAGCACACTGTACTCAGAGTGCAATTGTAATCTGTGTGACATGCATCGAGCGGAAATAGTTGAGTTATTCACCATTTATGAACATATATGTTCCCCAGCGCTCATGTGAGTAGAGTGGATAGACAGCAGAGATACTAGCCTTGTATGGAACTCCATCTCACTCTCACTCTTCCCCCAAATGACTGTATAAGTCTGCACTGCACAGAGCTTCTGGAATGATCCGACAGCAAGAGCCGGGGATAAATAGGTTTGGAAAGTGGATCTCCTGTAATGGAGAGATGATACTTCTTCCTGAGAGAGAGAGAGAGAGAGAGAGACAGACAGACAGAGAAAGAGAAAGAGAAAGAGAAAGTGAGGGAGAATGGCCGATTTCCGTTCGGGAACACAGGAAACGTCTCATCTTATTATGACAAACTCAGAAAACAACCCAACTGTCTGTCTCCACATTAGCTGTCTGTCTCTTCAATGTGAAGACTTTGGACATTGGCATCCCTTTTCCTACATGATGTTACACCTGTCTGCAGTTACGGTTGCATGTTACATTTCAAGCCATTTCGGTTTCATAGCCAAATGTTTGATTCTGTACTGATTCGTATAAGTAGAGCTGAGAAAACAGCTGAGAAAGGGCTGGGTTGTAAAGGTTATAATTGTTCTCCTTGGTCCTGATACTCACATTCATGAAGGACAATGATATCCTGAACTCTGTCATCATCCTATATTAGTTATTATATTTTTGTTCCCCTTAATTCTGTCAAGAAAATTCTGCATTGAATGCAACTGATGCCAAAATGTCATATCTAAGAGAAAGTTCAAGGAAAAGACATTAAGGTGGATAGATTCCAGATTTGTCAGAACACCAGAAGCAGGTTAACAGCCTGTTGATATTAAGAGAAACATTTGGTTTTTCATATTGGATATCTAACCATAGCTCTGTGTTTCCTTCTGTTCCCCCTGTTAATGTAAACAGCTAATTAGCAAATGACTGTTGACAATGTTCCTAACCCCTGACATGTCCCATTTCATAGTGTATGAGTTACACAAAGCTCACACAAGCTCGCACAAACAGGTCACTAAAGCGTTTGCCTTGTCTTTAATGCTCGGTGTGTGTGTGTGTGTGTTTTATGTGCTTTTCAACAGCCAATATTTAGACGTGCACTCATCAGAATTAACTAGTCGGCACACTGCCCTGAAGAGTAGCAGTTGTGAGCGTTTAATGGACATCTTGTCATTTTTTTCACATCGTAACAGGGAAACTGTAACTGAGTGTCAATGTTCTTTAGCTAAACATCTGAGTGATTGACAGGTAGGTCCATATCATTTTCGGGGCAGTACATAATGTTCTCTTTTCTCATTATCTTTTTTTTTGGGGGGCTTTTTTTTGTGGACAAGTCTAACCATGATTAGGCGTAAACAAAGTGTTATCTAATCTTTCATCACGTTTCAGAACTCGTAAGTTTCCTGGACTTATCTGACTTCAATATTTCACTTGAAGTTCTTATCCATACTCTTGCATCTAATTTTTTTTTTTTTTTTTTTTTGTACAGTATAGTAAGTACAGAGCATGAGATTATGAAACTATTACTAATCAATGATGAGGTCATAAAATTCAGGAATTGCAAATAAGGAATTTACTGTTGTCAGATACACCAGGCTAATTTGCTTTTGTTTTTCTCTTCTCCGTTTGATTCTTACTCTAAGAGGCGCAAGCTAGCAAACAGAAGTGTGTATTTGACGGTCCCTGTATCACCTTCCCATTAGAGCTTAATCCTGGATGGCTTGGCTGACTACGCTTCACTCTGTGTACTTCACAGACACACACACACACACACACACACACACAGACGCACACGCACTCTCGCTCCACCTGTGTTTATGTAAACGTGTGCGTGTGCCAGCCCCGGGGTCAAGCTCCCTCCAGCACATGCTCCTTCACGTGCCTCCTCTCCTTGGACCGCGTTTGAGTCTGTGTCTTTCTGCTCCGTCTTTACCCCCCCACCCCTTTTCATTTGTCGTATTATGCTGTTCCTTCACTGCACTGCTCTGTGTTCTTAATTTTAATCTCTCTCTCTCTTTCTCTGTCTCTCTCTCTCTCACACACACACTCGGTCTCTCTGTCTCTCTCACCCCCCTCTCTTTCCCTCTCTTTCTCTTTTCTCTCTTATTTCAGGCCTCCCCCCACCACCACACACACACACACACACACAGGCGCGCACACACAGTGAGGTAGTGGAAACAGGGAAACTATATGGTGTTGTCTCCTGCGATGAGTGGATTAGCTCACGGGGTTTGTCCCACATACTCTTAATGACACTCATTTACAGGAAACCAGTGCCTTTTCATTTCAGATGTTGTGATGTGATGTGGAAGTAGATCTCTGCACTGGAGGAGTCATGTGACAATTTGGCCTTCATTGGCAGAGCGATAGTGATTGGATGACCAGTTTGGGTCATTGACCTGGGCTTGAATGAAGTTTCCTATGTTCCTGATGAGACTGGTTGGCTGTTATGATTTACTGGACTATCAAAGCATGTTTTCTCTTTCACGTCAGCTGAACTGAGATAACACAGGCCATCACTTTCATTCAAGCTCATTTTAAAACCATTGCTCGTCATAGTGACCGTATGTTAATACGCTGATCTGGAATCAGTGCATTAAAAGACAAAATAATAAACTTAAGAACTTAAGGTGATCAGATATGGTGGCTTTGGACCCGGCTCAGAAAAGCTGTAAATGAATCGGAAGTTAAGCACATCATGTAAGTAGATTATTTCCACAGAAAACGTACATTATCCCTTGAACCCAGCTCAGTGTGGCATGGTTTAGTTCAATATAAGGCCATGCGGAGCTTACATCAACCCAGTTGTTACAAGACATGAAAGTGAGAAGGTTCGTCTTGTATGCCCACTTCTGGGAGTGTATGGTTAATGTGTCAGCTGATCAGTGACTAATAATCTATTCCATTCTAAACACACAAACACACTCCACATTGTAGGTTCATACCATTTGGCTAAGATGGAAAATGTACATAGTGTTGCTCCATTAGGTCTTCTCTTTAAACATTTTACTCTTCAACTTTCTCCATCCCTCCCTCCCTCTCCCTCTCCCTCTCCCTCTCCCTCTCCCTCTCCCTCTCCCCCTCTCTCTTTCTCTGCCTGTGTCTGCCCTCCGTGCACTGTTTGTACAGTGACCACACAGTATGGCGCTAATAGCTTTGTAGCAGATGGCTAGTTAGATAACTGCCTTGATCCTGCTGCTCCCTTTGAGTGTGATCCTCATCTTTCTGGCCCAGCATGTCACTGAAACTTATCAACACACAGTGTCTCAGTAGGCTTAGACACAGCTGCGACTCTCCTTCTTACCAATCTACTGTAAGGCGTTTGTCCTTCGCAGAAACCTGCCGCGTAGCGACTGACCTTCACGAAGATCAGCTCTCGCCATCCATCGCAAAGACCCGGTTCCGCTGTCCTTTACTGAGACGGACCGTCCAGAGACGGCGCACGCGTTCCTCAAAGAGAGCCGAGAGAACCGTTCTTCAGGTTCTTCGGAGTGACCTGGGAAGAACGTTCCTTCGCAGTAAACCATCGTCTCCATAACAACCTTTTGCGAGGGTCATCGCGAGAGCCTTCCTCACGACGACCTTTAACTCCTACTTTTGTACTCTTCCCCACTGTCTTACACAGCTCTTTCTTGTTGGCCCTCTCGTTAAGTTACCTCCCGTTTGGTCCGACTGGACTCGTCCATTACAAAGACTTGCAGTTGTTGTTTCTCTATGGAGGGACTTTATTTCAGTCAAGGTCTTGCTGTAGTTGTTACTCACATGGTTTTCCAAGCGTCTTCTCAACTCAAGTGTTTTGTGAAAATGTGCACCACAGATATTTATGCCAGCTCGTTCAAAAGAGACCGTTAGCGAAACCTTGAAGTCCCAAGCATATTGTCATTTTTAATGCAGTTATATGAATGCATGTTATGCAATCTCAATTAAACTAACAGTGCTGGGAGGGAGGGGGGACTGAAAAGCAATGTTTCGCCCTGTGGGGGTTCGTGCGCGTCGGGTGTGGAAGATTCCGGTCAGTGGTTTTGCTTCTTGCTGCTAACAGGCTGCTCACTGTTTCAGTGGGTTGTTTAATCCGTTCAGTTTTAAGTGGGGGCCCAGATTGATGCCCCGCTCTGGAGTGAGGCTAGGGGCCAAGCGGTAAAGTGTCAGCGTGGCCCCTGCACTGGTTCCGCAGAGGGGACGTCTCACATCCCCACTCGTTCCCAGCGTCTGCTGATCAGTATGGGCCGGAGCGGGTCGGATTGTCCCTGCTCCACACTCGATCTTTTCCGTGCATGTGAGTGTGCATAATAAAGAAATAATGGTGTTAAGTTAAGTGTGTGTGTGTGTGTCTATTTCTGTATGTAAGTGTGTGTATGAGGGTGTCTGTATGCGTGTCTGTGTGTGTATGTGAGGGTGTGTAGTGCATATATCTGTGTATGTGTATATGCGTCTGCATGTGTGTGTGTGTGTGTGTGTGTAAGCATATGCATGTGTGTGTGTCTGTGTATATGTGCGTATGTGCATGTGTGTGTATCTGAGGGTGTGTAGTGCATATATCTGTGTCTGTGTATAGGTGTGTATGTGCATGTGTGTGTGAAAGAGATAAAGAGAGAGAGGGAGAAGCTGTGCACACATGCACTTTCCCTGCTGTGTGTATGTAAGAGTGAGAAAGTGGTAAATATCTTTAAGGCTCTCCCAGACCCTGGCTTTGTCTCTGCTGACAGGTGAAGGACATTAGAGTGACTGATGATGTCATTAATGCATGATGTCTCCCATTGACAAGCACACAGCACCCCGCCTCCAGGGGCATGGCTACGCCTGTTGCTAGGCAGCCGTTGGCAGTTGCTAGGTGATTGTTGCTGCTAAGGGCCAGAGGGGTAAGAGTGAGGACATGTTTTGCATGTTTAGGAAGCTACATGTAAAGAATAGTCCATAGATTCAAGGTATACATGTGTGCGGTTGTCCAGTGATTTGACATGTCTATGTAAAACATACATAAAAACACACGTGCACTCGCACTCGCACATACACGCACGCACACTCGCTCACTCCCTCACTCACCCACTCAATTCACTCACTCACTCACTCACTCACTCACTCACTCACTGTTCAAACCATGCCCAGAACCAACTTGCTTCACCATTGACCTCATATGTACCTTCAGTTCTTCTCGTCGATGCACAAAACTCCAGTCAAAGTTAGCACCTCCGAGCGAGTTTTGCCCAGTCATGATGTCTAATGGATAGAGAAGACGCACTCTCATTAACACACACAGCCAGAGTGAGATCTCTTCCCTGCATCACACACAGACACTCCTGTGGAGTGTGTGTAAGGCCAATCCAGTGGGCAGACAGCAGGGGTGACTGTCATCAAACGCATACCTACTGTGTGAGCTTTTGCACCTCGCGTCTCGTTAGGTTCGCTCAGACATCTGGCATAAATTGAAATCCAAAGTCCTTCCCGGTGTTGTGAGTGCTGGACACTTCTCGAACTAAACTGGCAAATCTACATAAGAAATGTTGTCTGTCGTCTTATCAAGAATATCGTATCCAATCAAGAATACGGACAGACTACAAGATGAAAAGCAAAAGTTTATTTTCGTATTTTTCTAGAGTTTGGTTTTCTAGACCTTTTTTTAATGCTCTCTTTCTCTCTCTCTCTCTCTCTCTCTCTCTCTCTCTCTCTCTCGTTTCACTCTCTGTCTTTCTTTTCCACAGACTGTTGTGTCAGATTCCTTGTTTAGTTTGAGTTGAGGATGTGGCTGATTTGTGTGTAACACAATTAAGCAAGACGCACTCAACTTCAACAGCATCACTGCGACACTAGACAGATGCCAATTGTCATATGTCCATATATGGAACGGAGAGCTGTTGTAGGACTTGATGGTCTGGAGCAGCGCGATGCTAATCTTAATCATTACAAGATAAACAGCAAAACTCATCTCCGACCTTTTACTTCAGGCCGGCATTACAGATTAAAAGATCACTCTGGTCTTCATGCCCCCCGTCAGGCTGCCTGTGTGCATGTGTGTGTGTATGTGTGTGTCAGAAAAGAAAGAGAGAGACAGAGCGACAGAAAAAGAGAGAGTGGGAGGAAACAGAGAATGGAATGAAAGCGTGTGGATATGAATTTGTGTGTGTGTGTGCGTGTGTGTGTGTGTGTGTGTTTGTGGGTTGCGTTTCTGTTCTCTACTGCATCATATATCTCTGCATTAAGCTGAATTTATTTGAGGCCTTATGCAGTATGAGAGCTTACGTTATGTAATCACAGATGGGCAGGGTGTGTGTGTGTGTGTGTGTGTATGTGTGTCTGTGCTCTTGATTCCTCCCCCTCTCTGTGGCTTATGTGCATTTCCAGCATACATACATAGTGCCGAACTGTAAAGCGTGAGTATGTCAGCGCATGACCTCAGTCATGCACTGCAGTTACGCTGTGAGACAATGCCTTCATTTTTACAATCCCACTGTAAGACAATGCCTTCATTTTTAAAATCTCACTGTAAGACAATGCCTTCATTTTTACAATCCCACTGTAAGATAATGCCTTCATTTTTACAGTTACGCTGTAAGACAATGCCTTCATTTTTACAGTTACGCTGTAAGACAATGCCTTCATTTTTACAGTTACGCTGTGAGACAATGCCTTCATTTTTACAATCTCACTGTAAGACAATGCCTTCATTTTTACAATCTCACTGTAAGACAATGCTTTCATTTTTACAATCCCACTGTAAGACAATGCCTTCATTTTTACAGTTACGCTGTGAGACAATGCCTTCATTTTTACAGTTACACTGTGAGACAATGCCTTCATTTTTAAAATCTCACTGTAAGACAATGCCTTCATTATTACAGGAATCAATATCTACAATGTGGCTGTAAAAATAAGGGTATTGTCTTACAGTGTAGTAAGACAATACCCTTATTTTTACAGCCACATTGTAAGATATTGATTCCTTTTTTTCTCTCTTTTAACAGCAGAAAAAAATTCATGGTACCTGCTTTCTCATTTTGCTCTGTGACACTGTACTTTACAGTGTAATTTTAAAGCTTTTAATACGTTTGTGTAAAAAAAAAAAAAAAACAGTAAATGAGATATTAGAATAAGTGCATGTTAACTATAATATATTATAAGACACTGACCACACTGACGTTGTCCTCCAGTTTCCTTCAGCATCTGGTTACAGATAACACATGGAGTTTAACTTCAATTCAGTTTAAAAATCTAAAAGAACTATTTCACAATCTGGTTCTGAGATGAGCTGGTATAAAATATGATAAATACTGTCATTTAAATGATCATGCTGTAGTAATTACAGTTAATTATCAAGATGTAAAATAAAATGTTTACTCGAATCATATTGAAGCAGTGTTTTGCAATTTTACCATGACAACATTCTCACTCAGCTAAGAAAATACAAATCAAAAGTTTTGGTTATTTTGTAATGCTTTCAGTAACATTATGGTATAATGTTTAAAATGATTGTACTACATTTAGTTTCCACTATTGGCAATTTTATTGTAAAATTGCAGGTAATTATAGTGTATCCATACACATCTGAAAATCTGAAATGTGTTTAGGGGGAAAAAAATGATTGGTGAACCAGTATTTTATATGTTGCGGTGTTGATTTAGGTTCGACAATTCAGATTTGAAAGTGAATGTAAACACAGTTAGGGCCGGAATATCAGTTTGATTTAGGCCGCGTCTCTTTATTGTGTTCCCAACAGTTCCCCTGTATGACAGCGACTTTGTCCCAACACTTAGTGTCTGAATAAACAAAAATGACTTTGCACTGGACACCAGTCACATCTGACCATTTAGACACACATACAGTCTTCCCTCGTTCCATGAACGTAAGACTGTTCTGCTAGCGAATGCTTATAATCTCATATTTCTCTTCCCAGTTTCCCAAAAAGTATTTTGATGCTCTCTTGACTTGTTTTTTTTTTTTTAGAGGGGTCACAGCAGCACAGGAGCTTTCATGTTGTTAGGAATATTTTTTATAAAGATTTTTATTAATAACTGTGTGACATTGGCATAGATTTCCTATCTCCAGCTCTCTCTCTCTCTCCCTCCCTCCCTCGCTTTCTCTCTCTCTGTCTCTCTCTCTCTCTCTCTCCCTCTCTCTCTCTCTCTCTCTCTCTCTCTCTCTGTCTCCCTACTTCTTGGGCAGAGATTTTAATTATGAATTCTGATAGTCATATACTACATGAGGGAATTTTCAACTGTGATCACTGCTCCACGTATTCCACTGAGATATGCAGGCACTGTGTGTGTGTGTGTGTGTGTGTGTGTGTGTGTTTGTATTTTTGCTCCCCTGTGACCTTGTTTGCTTGCCTGGTGAGAGTGCATGACAGCTCTCCAATATGGTGCCTTTGTCACAGCTGTGCCCTGTCAATCCATCGATTTCTGCCTCTGCACGCTGTGCTGCACACACACACACGCACACACACACACAGACACACACACACACGTACACTAATACACACAGATATGTACACGCGCACACACACACGTACACTAATACACACAGATGCATGCACACATACATGTATACCCACACACACACACACTCACACAGAAATAAACACACGTTGTCTGCATATCTGGGTGGAATAGCATTGAGTGATCACTGCTCTACGTAAGGCTTTAGACAATTAATCAAATGGTGAGCCTAAGGATTACCTGCAGGCAGTTTGCCCGCTTTGCAAAGGCCTTGATTATGCAAAAAATAACAAAGGCATTAATTTCAATTGCTGACAAGCCTTATCTACTCGGTGGTTTTAGACTGTAAATACTGGGATTATGTGGAGCTGATTGTTGAAAGGATTTTTTTTTTTTTTTTTGTAAGAAGCATGTGACGGCATTCTGTTTGCCGCACAGTGTCTCAGATTTATCGGAACTGGATTCAGGCTCTGAAAGCGTCGTCTCATGCGCTTGATATTCTTATGGTTTCCATTAGGTTAGAGCTGAAGATGATTGAAACATCCCTGCTGAATGTGTCATGTGTCAAATGGAGCTGTATTATAAGTGTCTCTAAGTGTGTTTATTCTGGCAGTCTTCCTTCATTTTTCATTCTCACTATCCTTTTATTTATTTATATATATATATTTTTTCAATTTGACAGCCTTTGAGAAATAATAAAACAAGCTCGGCGTCAAACTTAAAATGCATGCTGATATCTAAAAAAAAAAAAAAAATTAAATCTAAATAAACGAAGGAAAAGGGCAATAATTTGTAATTAACTGATAAACTATGTTTTTTGGGGGTTTTTTTTGGGAGGGGTGAAGGGGAATTATTCCTGGTTGTTTTAAAGCAGCTTTGAAAAATAAAGCCTTTCACACAATAAAAAGATGAACTATGAATAAGCCTACAGCATCAAAGCAGCATGATGACTGCAAAAAAAAGAAAAGAAAAAAAAGAGATATGTGCTAATACACAGTTGTTTTCAGTAGAACGGTTGTCACCAAAACAGAAGCGGGTCAGAACGAGTGGTCGTAACCACATCATGTACCAGTTTTACACGAATACGAATGAGTGACAGTATGTGTGCGTGTAAATAAAAAAAGGTTTCCTCTGTATTCCGTCTCTTAGCTCAGAACAGAGCGAACTGACTTCACATACAAGCTGGATGTCTGCTAGTGCTTAACTCACGTTCTGTCGCGTATTCCATGCGGTTGTAGAAAGACAAAATATTTTTTGTTCCCTGCCATTGTCAAGTCCCTCGCTTCTGGAGACGTTACAGCAATAATCCCCCCAAAAACGGGACTATTATTTCAGTAACTGCGTTTGTGTTTTGACCTTCCGAGGTGTTTTTTTTTGGGTTAAAATCGGCGGGTGTTTTTTGGTTGATTTTAGCAGTTTGGAGAGAAAGAGAACAGAACACTGTGTTCAGAGGAAAAGCGACAGAAAAAAAAGCTATATTCTCCAAAGCTGTTAGTGTCCTTGTGCAGTACATAATCTGCTCCAGGCAGCCAGTCAAAGTTGTGGTCAGATCACCGAAGCCCCTCACGTGTAGCCTGGTGTGTAGCAGGTATGGCAGAGAGGGAGAGGGAGAGAGAGAGAGAGAGAGAGAGAGTGTTAATGTGAAAGTGTGTGAGCACACAAACCCATGGGTTTAAGGTGTCAGCGTGAGTTCACGTGCTACTGCAGCGCCACCTTGTGGTGACAGCAAGAATGACTTTCACTTACTTAACTGAAAATACCTCAATGCTCTCTCAAATGTGGGTGGGGGAGCACACCTTAAGTAACTGATTCAGGATAACCCCCTGCCCCTTCCTGCTTTCACCTTTAATATCTTAAATGATCTTAAGCTATATTTACTGACATTGTGTGTGTCTGTATGCTTGTGTTTTTCCTTTAGCACCAGGGGTCTGTGAGAATGAGGAGCGCGTGTTCCGGGAGAGGATGCGGCCCAGGAAGAGGCAGGGTGCCGTACGAAGGAGGGTCCACCAGGTTAACGGACACAAGTTCATGGCCACATACCTACGGCAACCGACCTACTGCTCTCACTGCCGGGACTTCATCTGGTGAGTGACCCGCCTCCTGAGGATGGACAATATTTCCTGGCCAATCCTAAGACGCGCCGGTAATGTCGAAGCCATTAGCGGTCCATTGTTAGTGAAGTCCTAGCAATGAGTTTACTTAACAAACTGTACTTGGTGAAATATGCAGGTATTGTTGCATTTTTATGACTGCAAAGTGAGAGAATGAGCGTAGTGACATTTTTTGTCATCTTACACTAGTCTTGTGGCTCTGGTTTTTTTCCCCTGTGCATTTTTTTGTCCATCTTATCTCTTGCTGGTATGCACACATCTTTAGCCATAAGCTTGAGATCTGCACGGGTGGCTTACCTTTCCAGAGTCCCGTTGCTATAGCGATGGCGGGAAAGGCCTGGGGGCTTGGAGCGACGGGCCTACAATAGGAGTTTATTGAGTGTGTCTGGCCTTTTCTGTACACACTGTTTGAGCCTCTCAGCGTGTGTAGAAGCAATAGTCTCACTATGCACACACTTACACACACACACTCACGCATGCATGGGCCCACCACTTGTATTCGAACTGTGGAATATTTTGAGAAGGTGGCTGTTTCAAAAGATAAGCTCCTGACTTTGAGAAGTGTGATCAGAGTTGAAAGGGAGAACAGTGCCCGTGGGTTGTGGGCAGCGAGGAGTCATACACACATTCACAACAATGGCTGTAGACGAACCAGTGTGTGTGTGTGTGTGTGTTTGTGTGCGCGCGTGCATTTCTATGCGAGTGAGTGTGTGTGTGTGTACGTGTGTGTCAGGGTTTCCGCTAGGGATTTTTTCTTGCCGGTGCAGTCTCCGGAAAGAATTTATTTTACCGGACAAATTTGAAACTTACCGGTCACGTTTCAGTAACAGTCTATGGTACAAACGCAAATATGTAATGTACATCTAGGTTGACGAAAGAGTGTGAGCGACCTTAAATTAGTTTGACTATTTAATGAACAGTAATGATTAAGCAAAACGAAGAGTAATTGAGCAAAACCTCAACATTAACCGCTAAACTGTAGGCTATTGCGAAATATCTGTAACCTGTATCTGTAACTGTTAAAAAAGGCCTACATAGCATCAAATGTTGTCCATAGGCTACCAGATAACATTTATTTTATTTTCTGCTTTTTTCTTTGCGGCAATGTATTCTGCTGCCGACTTGGAATCAAACGTGTCCAATGTGTCTTTGCAGCTTGCAATGCGCATAAGCGCATGAAAGACGCCGCCGCGAAGTCGTCTGGAGGAGGAGAGAGTGTTCGGTTCTGCCAGTATAGGCTGTTCAGCTGGTTCGTTGTCAAAACACAAACGTCCTGTTTAGGAATAACCTTCGTTATAGCTACGTTTTGTATGAGCATCGTCACCGGACATTTTGTTTTTTAATCTATCGGTTTTCAAAATAAATTCTACGAGGCAAAACCCGCTAATTACTGGCTAACGGAAACCCTGGTTTGTGTGTGTTTGTATGTGTGTACAATTTTAGCTTCAGTGCTTGAGATACTGTTTAAATAAAAGGATACACACTAATATAGAATCCCTCTGCCTCTTTCACACAGGGGAGTTTTAGGAAAACAGGGCTATCAGTGTCAAGGTAATACATACCTCTGTCTTTTATCTCTTTCCTTATTTCTCTCTTTCAGTAGCAGTCTTCATACATACATTACAGTTTTTTTGCACTTTGTACTTTCATTACAATCTTTATATTTTAGTTCATTTGGTTAATAGTAACATCAAAAAAATCATTCAGTATATGTACCACTCAAAGCATGTGCCATATTTCTAGTTATCTTCGTAACTCCATTACATATAACCTATCTATATTCTTTTAACCTCACATTTACACATTTCAATTCAAAAATGATTTCCTTTTTTTTTTCTTTCAGTATTGTTTTTTACCAGCTAAATCACGTTTTCCATTCTTACCTGGTAGTTGCTGATTAGTCATTCACAGAACTACATAGCTATCCACCGAATGACCTGTTCAGTTTTTGACTGTGTCCTCACCTGTGTGGTTTGTCAGTGTGTACCTGTGTTGTCCACAAACGATGCCATGAGCTGATCATCACCAAATGTGCTGGACTGAAGAAACAAGAGGACACGACAGAGGAGGTAAAATAAAAAAAAACTCTATCTGCTCTCTTATAGCCCATCGCAGCCATTTCAATGAGTGTTAATGCATTTCCATCATAAATCTTGTAATACATAGTTATACACACGTCTGTTTATGATCTTGTACTTTCAGTTGTTTGTTACTATAAAGCATCTTTACTCTAATAGTGATTTATTACAGTGGATCATTCAGTGAATCCCATACAGTTCTGTCCTATATGCGGCCTCAGCTGGTTGACCGAGATTTTCTTGTGTGTGTCGCCCCCAGCAGGTGGGCTCGCAGCGGTTCAGTGTTAACATGCCTCACAAGTTCAGCATTCATAACTACAAAGTCCCTACATTCTGTGACCACTGCGGTTCTCTGCTGTGGGGTCTCCTCAGGCAAGGACTGCAGTGCAAAGGTGAGTAAAGAAAAATCTCACCGCAAACCTGACCGTGTTCATGTCAAAACGGTCTGTGTTTGACCCTGATGAGTTCATTACTCATCAGGGTCAATCCCTAGAGGACTGACAAAGAGCATCCTGTTGCAAGTGACTGACACACTGCAGATGTTTAAAGATAAATTACTCTGACATTAATGCTTTGCTGCCCCCAGGAAAATGTAAACTGGAAACGAATACCAGTGTGATTGTCAAATACAGGGAAATCAGACTGACCAATAGCCCACTACAGACTTCACACTCCACTGTTACTCCTACGTTCTAAACACACAAACACACTTCACATTGTAGGTTCATACCATTTAGCTAAGATGGAAACTATACATATTGTTCATCTGTGAGCTCTATTTCTCTGTATCTGTTTCACTTTCCAACTTTCTCTGTCATTGTCTCTCTCCCTCTCTCTCTCTCTCTCTCTCTCTCTCTCTCTCTGCTGTTGCGTGTGTTGTGTGTCTGTAGTGTGTAAGATGAATGTACACAGGCGATGTGAAAGTAACGTGGCCCCTAACTGTGGCGTGGATGCTCGGGGGATTGCTAAGGTGCTGTCTGACCTGGGGGTCACACCCGATAAGATATCCGGCAGCGTGCAGAGGAAGAAAAAGGCAAGACCACAGAGAAGTGCATTTCAGAATGATACATCTGTACGTGTGCTGTTGTTCATTAAAAACATTTATAAAGAATGCATTTGATTACAGTGTTAATGTCGATGTTAAGGATGTGGGTGATGATGACGATGGTGATGGTGATGATGATGATGATGATGATGATGGTTAGGACAATAATTATGACAAAGATGATTTTTGTCAAGTTTACACAAGGTCCAGACTCACAGCCACTACCGATATCCCCCCAGTCTGAAGATCGTTCCCAGTCTGCTCCCACATCACCATGTGACCAGGGTACACAGACTCCTCCTCAGTCACACGCAACACACACACCCTACCAACTCCTTTACTAGCTTATGCCTATCCACACTATAGAAATACCACCCGTTCTTTACGTACCTGGAAGCATCACTGATGGTCCGCTCTGTTTTGCTCTGTGTTTGTAGACATGAAGGTATCAGAGAGCATTAGGCAAGCTCTGTCGTTTGAGCATCGCGGAGAGGAGATGAAGACGACCTCGTCCTCCTCCACCGCGGGCGGGGTCTCCGAGGAGGCGGGGGAGGGTCGGGAGAACGGCGAGGTCAAATCGGTCCAGAGCAAGAGGATGACTCTGGACCACTTCTCCTTCATCAAAGTCCTGGGCAAGGGCAGTTTTGGCAAAGTGAGTATTTCCCCGACCAGTCAAACTTATGTGAGACTAAACTGAAAGCTGTGTGCTTGGTGAGTATGATTTAAAGAAGTTTTAACCTCAGCTGAATTGTGTGCCGTGTGTGTCCTCTGACTGGTGTCACGGGAGCACTGGACGTTTGAAGGTTACAGTTTTAGACTTTGTCATGCTTCTTTTTTTTTTTTTTTTAAAGCTTTAGACATTGTTCTACTGCAATTTCCACACTTTCTTTGTCCTTTAGTACATGGACTACCAAAAAAGGACACGTTAGAACAGTTAAGCTTTTAATCCAGTAACTCATAGTCAAGATGAAGAATGGATGTGAATGGGTCATTTTCTTGTCTGTTTAGATAACTGAATAAATCAGGCATTTTATAAAATGTTGTAAAAATGAATTTATGTCACAACAGATAACAGCGACCCGTTGCTTTATTTCTCTTCACCGCGTCTGGGCTCCTCTGATTTGTCTCCTGTTTTGGAGTGATGCACATTCTCAATGCCAATACAAAGTCTAGAAGATCTCTCTGTTGTCCCGTACATTATTGGGAAAATGGAATAAAAATGCTCGCAACCTCCCTCACATTGCATTTTGGATGAACCCCGGGAACGAACAGAATGAACGGAAAAAGTCAGCGCGCTCCAAAAATCGTTTTTTAACTCGCAACATTTCTTTTTCAAATGAAAATAAATCACAGGAAAACCATATGGTTTGATTCATCCTTTGTGGGTATATTAAAGAAGGTTTCAGTGCCACGTTAAGTCGGTGACTGTGACGTGCAGTATTTTCTTTTGAGAGAATGCACGTTGTCAAAGGAGAGTTTTAGTGAGGTGTGTACCCCTTTCCTCCCCTGTGTAGGTCATGTTAGCTGAACTGCGAGGCACAGATGAGGTCTATGCTGTGAAAGTGTTGAAGAAGGACGTGATACTCCAGGATGACGACGTGGACTGTACCATGACGGAGAAACGGATCCTAGCGCTGGCCAGAAAACACCCCTACCTGACACAACTTTACTGCTGTTTCCAGACCAAGGTATGTAACACCCTCGACTTATCCCTTGCTCTCCGTATTTTTGGTCTCTTCCCAAACTCCAAAACACAGTCACAGGGGGACACTGAGTATTGGTAGTCATGTAAAGAGTCACAAAAGAGGTCTAGAATATAATTTACCCTGTAATGACTAGTCATCAGACTAGTCACGTTGAAATGACAGTTTTAGCGATCCACCACTTGATGGTGCTATAGCATAACATGTAACGCCAAAGAGAATGTAATGGGTTTCTCCTCCATTTCAACTGCTACACATGAAGTAGCGGCCCTTGTAAACCGTCTGCATCACAAGCCCTGGGCACTCTGTCTTTGTAGTCGTTAATTTTAAGCAAGCGTATTAGGTTTAGTAAAGTTTATAACTTTTTGTGGAAGTGATAGATGATGGTTGGCCTGTCCTCACTTTTTCCCTATGTGTGCTTAAAAAATCACTCCTTGTGTGTTTAAATATATAAAGCCAGTGGAAAAGCCAAGGGAGTTCATTAAAGCAAAAGAAGCATGCTCTGTGTTTGTGTGGGCTTTTTCATGTTATGTGAGTTTTTTATGTATGAGTGTGTATGTGTGTGTGTGTGTGTGTGTGTGTGTGTGTGTGTGTGTGTATGTTGGAGATTTAAGTTTCTTTTGCATTGTGGGGTCCAGATTTCCCTATGTGAACATAAATATCTGACAAGTGAGGACCTCCATTTACTGGTCCCCACTTTTCTGGACATGCTGAAATCTGTCTTGAGGGGAGTTATAGCCATTAGTCACTGTTAGGTTTACAGTAAAATGGATGTCACTAGGACGCCATGGCTGCTATATAGAGACAAATGTCTTTGTGTGTGTGTGTGTGTGTGTGTGTATGTGTGTGCTGGTGAGGAGTGAGGGCCATGCTCTCTCATTAATCCTGCCTGTATACATTTTCCAGGCACTCCATTATCCTACACTTCCAAGCTTAAGTCCTGTGTTATCTTTCTCTTGAGTCACCACTGGAGTGACAGAATCTCAACAACCGATGACACATGCACACACACACACACACACACACACACACACACACACACACAGATTGCATAACTGTTCTTTTTTGGAGGAGTGGAAAGAGATGGAATCTAAAAGGAGGAGTGTTACCTGTGAAGACAGAGTTAGATGAGTTGTGGTTACTTTGATTGGCTTTGGAGCGTGACTGATATGACAAGGGGTTGACTTTTTTCTGCTCAGGCAACCTATTTAAGCACTATATACCCTCTTCATGCATGTCCTGCTGGTATTTAAGGTAAGTGAGCCAAGGATCGTCATGTTACAGTCTTCAGTTCCCTACAGTGAAGATTATGCGTACAGCGAAAAATGTTCAGATCCATTAAAGTTACGTAAGTGAAACTTTATATGCCCATACATTCTTTTCTTTTCTTGTTTTTTTTTTTTTTTTCTTTTTTGTTCTCGCACGTCCCGTAAACGTTCAGGGCCTCAACGTCGTAGTAGAGAGAGGTAGGCCCGGCGAAAGGACTCCGCCTCGTTTCAGCCTGGCCATCTTGTTTATTTTCCCAGCCCTGGACCTGGAGTCTGTTGTAATGATGCCGTCCTCTGTTTCACTAATTTATTTATTTCTCCCATTTCCCCAAACAAACTGGAGAACATTGTGTTCTGGCAGCTCACATGAGTAGGAGGGAGGGAGGGAGGGAGAGAGGGAGAATGGGGAGGGGGTGGCAAGCAGGAGAGGAGAGAGGGGAGGAAGAGGGTTAGGTGCATGGATGGAGGGAGGGGTGCGCAATGAAAGAGTGAGGTAAGGAGAAAGGCATAGAGAAGAAGAAGAAGAAGAAGAAGAAGAGAAAAGAAGGGATCGGTAGTCAGGAAAGGTCTGTGAGGACAAAGATGCGCTTTAATGGAGCGAAGGCCGAAAAGCAAAGGCTTTCATTGGACACTTTAGTTTGTTTTAAGAGCGGTGAGCTCGCTTTAGACATGTAAATAATGGTGATTTAAGAGTGAAACGGGTTGCTGTTCAGAGAACTCATGAAACTGAAATAAACCCGTTTCAGTCAAGAGAGCCAAAGTCTTGGAATAAAAGAGAGACAGTTGTGTGATCTTGATAACTTTTGGCTACCGCAGGTTGTTGTTGTTGCTCTATTCATCCGACGCTCCTTATCTTCTCAAAGGACGTGTGTTCGCTCCTCTCTTCTGTCTCTCTCTCTCTTTTCTGTGTGTCTTTAAAAGGGGCACTTGACTGTTTTTGGGGTAATTGGCGATTTGTGTCTGGTGTTTGCTTAGTGCCAAAACAAGGCAATTGTTAGAGACCTTACATAACAGGGTTCTGATCATTATCAGACTCGATGTGTATTCCATATGCTGTTTGTTTTCTTTGCCAAGCACACACACACACACACACACACACACACACATCGTTAAGGCAGCTTGAGCGTTTCTGATTTCAGCTGTTGGACAAAAAAGAAACACACACACACACACACATACACACACAAACACACATACATACACACACGCACACAAATGCATGAACCTGAATACTGACAGAAAATTTTGCAAAGCAATAATTTAGATACAAAAATATTTCAAAAGTCTGATTAAAATAGACAGCATAGTATGGAGATCACATGAGAGGACGTACCTGTTTCCGGAAAATTCTCTCCTTCATCATCTGTCTCTAATTGGTATGGATTCTCTCCTTCTCACTGTGTGTTTTTTTTTTTAATCAGATCTCAAAAGTAGATGAATGCAGGTGAGTGGACGTGTGTGTTCTCTTCTCCTCTTTGTTCTGTTTTTTTTTTTTCTCTACCTCTCTCTCTCATCAGTTCTTTGTAGCCTCACACGTAGCACATCGTGTTGACCTCTCTTTGACATCTCTCTCTCTCTCTCTCGCTCACGCCATTTCGTGTTCTCTCTCTGTGCCCAATTTGGTAACAGCCACAGATACAGACAACTTTGCTTATTTTTTTTTTCCCCCTGCGCTGCGAAAAACAATCTCCCGCAACTTCTGCTGAAAATCTGATCTCATTACGACTGACGTTTGATATTTTAAGTGTACCGTGGCAGCCTTAATAAAGTAACGTTCTGTTACTTTTGGTTTGCTTTTAAAGATGAGCCGCCTGATCCCGGAACAGTGGTGGCCCGCGGAAAGCCGTTGAGTTTTTTGTTTTAAACTTTTTGAATTATTAATATTTTGGAAACATTTGCAGTGTTTCAGGCCATCCTTTTTTTTTTTTTCTTTTTTTCACAGGAAAAAATAACCTCTCTGTTGATTAACGTTGACCTGCCTCTCGTCGTTTTAACTCATTTAATGTGGGCATAAAATGAATCACATTTGTTGTTTGGTCAATTTGTTGGACTGATTTTAGGGACAGCCTAATGGCCGGTTTCTATATTTCTTTTTCTTTTTCTTTCTCTTTCTTTTTTTTTAAAGCAAACATTTAATTTACTGTCAGGTCCCTTTCTCTTTTTCAAAACCAATACCAAATGTCTCTCTTTACTGAACTGTATGATATATGTTCATTTGTTTTACAATTATCACTATATGGTGTGACATTTTAGTTCCTGTTTTCCACTCTTGATGTAGGGCTTCTTGTCAAAACAATTCAAAGGTTCTGTGACCTGTCTCAGACCTCAAACAGTAAACCAAAATTTGAGTTATCTGATGGCATCTGTTTTTAATAGGAATGTACACTGCCAGCGTGGTGATGTCATAAGTACCAAGCGATGACATGAACAACTGAAAGGGAGAAATACCCTGTAGTGAACCAAGGCCTAACTATTCTCCCTGGACCCTAATCGGCTTCAGGATCATGGCTGTTCCCTTATCGACCTAATTGCGTCTCTGAAATGTAAATAATGTTATACAACCATTCTAGGCCTCTTATGGATTCATACAGCAACTGGAAAGACTTAGAGGGTGAGAGAGAGAGAGAGAAAGTGAGAGAGAGAGCGAGAAAGAGAGAGAGAGCGGAAGAGGATTATCTTACACGCAAAGTGAGTCTTCTTGGAAAAAAGGGGAATATATAGGAAAAGCGGGGGGGAGAGAGGAAGAGGGATTGGAGAAAGAGAGGTTTTAAGTTTAAATGAGATTTAATTGGTGTTACATCACACGGTACAGAGAGAAAAAGCCAGATTAGCCAGGTGTCCAAAGAAGCCTTTGTTCTCTGCAGAAAAAGCATTTTTTTTTTTCAAAATAACCTCTACAGGTTAAAGAAAAGTTATTCCCTCAAGATGTCTCGGTGTCCGTAATGTGACATACCTCATTTTCGAAAGTGCTGAGTTCATTGGAACACATTAAGCCTTGGATGTCAAAATCCAGTCCCTCGCGGGCCAATGTCCTGCTGCCTTTTAATTTCACTTCTTAATTACCCGCTGATTTGAACCTAGAAAACTGGCGTGCGCCGTCTTCAACCAATCAGAGACTGCTTGTGGATGGTTGACAAGAAAAACAGCAGACCTTGCCCCCCCCCCGCCTCCTCCCAAGACTGCATTTTGACACCTCTGGATTAAGCAAATGAAATTTACCAACTATTTTAACACGGTGAGTTTAGCTGTAGGCAAAGGGCAGTATTTGCAACCTAAAGTCCTTACCACTGGCTCTGAAGCACCAACCGTAAGCATGAGATGGCTCTGTCCGAACACACGTGTCCTGTTCTGTTCTGTAATGGGACCTGAAGTGTTGTTTTGCCTGTAAGCATTATTACCTGGCCTTTTTTAGAGCTTCTCAGACTTGTTTTGGTCGCATGCTTTACCTCACAGTTCACACAATGAGGCAAGGTTTTTTCTTCTCTCTCTCTCTCTCTCTCTCTCTCTCTCTCTCTCTCTCTGTCTCTCATTCTTTGAATCATCTCTTGGACGTGACTTCAGTTTGGAAAGCTCCCAGGTAACTTGGCTGCTCTCCTGGAAGTTTATGTTCAGTTTTTACTCTGTTAATTGTGCCGTTTGATTGGGGTATCCTCACCACGGCAGCTGTGTACACAACAACACCCTCTGGCAACCAAGCGCTAACCAAAACACTCCAGAGTACCGTGGGTATAACTAATATTCACAGCTAGACTCAGCCTCATGAGAGCATCTCATAAATAGTTTTACAAATCCTCAGTGGATTCCATTCTCAGATGTGACACAACATGCACTTCATTCATTCATGTATGTATTCATTCATTTGTTCGTTCACTCATTCATTTCAGGAATAAGGATTGGTTCTGAAGAATGTCCATCATCTGAGCTTCACGCATGTAAAAGAGACTTAAACAATCAAAACCAATTCACACTAAAACTTCAGTCAGGATTTATAGGCAATTGATTTGTTTTAATAATATAGTAATAAAAGTGTGTAGTAATACAGTCATTATATCCGTTCTATTACATTAATTCTGCACACTTAAATCGATACAGATTTTGAATTCTTTGTGGGAAGCGTTACAAAATATGCAGTATGTAATACTATAGTTATAAATATATAAATATATGTGTAATACAACAATTAACACACCAATATGCTTCACGTTTTAGCAAGAGGTATAGGCCTGGGCCAAATTTTTAAGTTATTATACTGAAAGGGGAGAAAGCGTTGGTTCATTTTGCTGCAGGCTCTGCACTCTCTCTCTCCCAGCGCGGTGGAAACAGGGGGAATCAACACATCCTCTCTAAGCCTCCTCCTGAACACATCTCTCGCCATGGCTTTTCATGCTACATTTAGCTCCGCGACCAGACTCCGACTGTTTTTTTGCACAAACATTCCGTTCTGAACAGACTGTTCTCAAACACGACGTTTTTATTAATGACGTTGGATGACTGCAACAGGTTTGGACCTGAAAGGTTGCCTGCTCAAGTTCGAACAACCCAATTAGGGCCTTGGTTTGAGCAAGAGAGAGAGAGAGAGAGTGAGAGAGAAGCAGAGAAAAACAGAGTGCATGGTCACTTTTACACGTCTTATGTAAAGAGAAACCCATCGGGAGAGTGTTTGTCATTCTCTTTCTTCCGGAAATCTGTTCTGCAACGATTCCATAAAACGCACACTCTCCAGATGATGAGCGTCGACTTTCTGGTTAGAAATGAGTGTGTGTTTTATGTGGTTTTGGGGTAACAGAAAGTAAAGATAATTAATAGATAACAGCCACAGATTAAAGCTGTTCATTGTTTATTTATCATAACTTGATACTTTGGGGATATAAGGAAATATTGGTTTGAGTGGTTGGGCATAGTTGAACAACCAGGTTCAAATGCTGTAACTGAGTAGTTTACAATAAGGTACTATATGCAAAACATGATTTTCATAAATGTCCTTACTACAGAGGTTTTTTCCCCTCTTTTTTGTCCTTCTTTTGTTCAGTAGGGAGAGGGAATTCTGACCACTCTGTGCTTTACATAACTTATAGTTTCACCTCTGACACTATATCTGTGCTATAAGTAATAAGAAAGGGAAAGAGGGTGTGTGTGTGTGTGTGTGTGTGTGTGTGTGTGTGTGTGTGTACATGTGGGTGCATATGCGCATGTGTGTTGCTATCCGGTCAGTCCATGTACGGTACATGCAGAGGTCAATCCGCAGCATTGGGCTTAAGGATAAACATTCTTGACTGGCATCCAGGGCCACACACACAATACACTCTGTACTGAAAATATAACGATTTCCTGCTGCTATCAAATCACAAAGCCAACCGCTTGTTGAACTAGTATGCAGCGTGTTAATCTTATGATAGAGAACAGCAATTACTTAAACTCTTTTTTCTTTTTAAAAAGTTGGACAAAGTTAAAGCTAAAATGAGCTTGCCAATAGAAAAGAAAAAACTTCAGTCTTGCTGTCTCCGCTCGTCGATATTGAGTTTCATGGCTGTTCTAGAGACAACAGAAAGTCAAGCTATCTCAACTCTTGGAAACAGGTCTCTAAGGAAGGCTTTCTCTTAAATACTAGGGAATGTTTTCTTTGACTATGGTAAACCAGTGGCCACTGTGTGTGTGTGTGTGTGTGGGGGTCTGTGTGTATGTGTGCTTGTGTGCATGTGTGTGTGGGTAAGTGTATGTATGCCAGTGTTACATAATGTGCAGGTTCAGAGTGGAGACACACATACATTCTCTCTGTGAGGCTAAGACTGCCCACAGCTGCCTGCCACACACTGAGTCTCTGCTTGTTGGGTCTTGGGACTTATCTGTCCATCGAGTCTTTTCTCTCGCGCGGCATAGGGACGCCGGTATCTGTACATTTCTAATTGGAGGCAGGAAATGTTTATTCATGTTTGATTGGGTGGGCCTTTGCTGCATCTTTGGGTACATTTAAACAAACTATTTCGACATCCTGTTTAAATTCGCTTTCAGAACGCGAGAACAAGAAAAAGGTAGACAACTGCACTCTTATATAAGATGTGTGTCAAAGAAAGGAAAGGACATCAGGACATATCCTATAGCATAAGACTAGCAATTGCGACATAATTCGTTCTGAAAGATAACAAGCCAAGCTAACCACAACTCCCCAAAGGGGATGTTCTCCATTTTGCATTCTTGGACTCAGTTTCGCCTTTACCTTGGTGTTCGCCTGGACCTTGTATGGTTTTTCAGTGAAATATCAGGAAATTTTTTTGTCCCATAAAAAAAAAAAACAACAACAACACATTGCTTAAAGCACAATCAAAACTATATTATGTTTTCAAAAATCAGTTTCTTACTGATGCGTGATCTTGTTGATGTTTTTTTTGTTTTGTTGATGTTGTCCCGTCTCTTGTGAGCAGTGAATTTCGCTAATACGTTTGGAAATTTTCTTACTGGATCTCTCCATATACATAGCAAAAGAAAGGCTGGTAGATATCGGTCTTCTGAAATAATGTATCAGAAAAATGATTTACATAATTGAATTGCAAAGAAGCAGTTGTTGAAATGCGTGGACAAGGGTGAACTTCCCGTTTAAAACACAAAGAGAATCACACCAAGGCCCGCACCATTTAAATCAGATTTCAATAAGCAGGCATTGGTTCAAGTCACAGTTTTGCAAGCCAGATTGAAGTCACATGTCTTCACTCTTAAATCTGATGCCAAGCTCTGTATATAGATGGAAGAGACACCAAGGCCGCAGTGTTATCCATTCAAAGTCAATCCACGAGTCAACAATTTTCAATTTCAGTTTTTTCTTTATTTTTTATTTTTCGCAATGGTTATTTTGAACAAGTGACAAAATTATCGATGTATGCATTTATTTATGCCTATATCTTCTTATGTTTTATTTTCATATTGGTAATCAGTGAGGTTTTGTGAGAAAAAAGGTATAAAGTCATATCGCATTTCTGAAAGCAGTGTGACTTGGCTTGACTTTGGTATTTCACTTCACTGTCTCAAGGTTGTCATCTGAACATGCCGGATCACTAGTGTTCATCTAATCGTTACTAACACACTCGAGATAAGCTCATTTTAGACTCTGCATAAGTTGTCCCGTGACATATGTACATACTTGCTATGTTATTGCACCACTCTTTCATACCCTAGGTTTCACTACAGTAAATGCTCTCTCTCTCTCTCTCTCTCTCTCTCTCTCTCTCTCTCTCTCTCTCTCTCTCTCTCTCTCTGTCTCTCTCTCTCTCTGTGTATACAGTACTAGCTTACACACATTACAGACATTACAGAGTGGCGTGATTTTTCCCACACGCTTGATGGATGCTAAACAATTCACCGCTGTGCACTGTCAGCAGAAAGAACGCGGCACAGTGGAGAACTGAGGGGACCAGTGAAGCAGAAATCAGGCCTGTGACTTGACTACAGTCAGTAGCTGTGCTCAAGTCACAGCCAGAGTTAGAGTGAGAGTGAGTCTAGCATGAGTCTAGCATGCTTTACCCTGCTGGTCCCCCGTGAATCGGCAAAAAACACAAAAACAGTGTGGCACACTTCAGTGTTTCTAAATATTTTATTTGCATTTTATTTATTCATTTGTGTGTGTGTGTGTGTGTGTGTGTGTGTGTTAACCTGATAACCCTAATGTAAATATGCCACTGACCATTCCAAGAAGTCCATTACTTTCAACAATGGCTCAGCAGGGGAGGAGTGCTCTTCTAATGTACATGTACATATATATAGTCCTTTTTATAACCCTTCCCCTATTTGCACACTCATTTCCTATGTACCAGAGCAGAGCTTAAGGAGGGGTTTGCTTTTCATTTTTTTTTCCATACATTGTAAAAGAAGGAGATCAGAGCTCTAAGCAGAAGCACTAAGATGTAGGAGCATGATATGAATCTTGATTGTATACGAGGATGGGCCTGGCTCAGTGTGAAGAATGAGTAATCATACAGAAATCTCGCCCCCCCCCCCTTCCCCGACCGTCAGGCCCCGGGGTCAGTGGGGACACACGTCTGCCTTTACCCATATATTATACGAAATCTAAAACGATTCATATTCTATTTTTAATGTCCCCAAACTGCTACCATGGTTCATTTGCTGTCACGTAACACTGTAAATTTTTTTTTTTTTTTTTTGCTCTGACAGACTTAATGAGGATTTGATGCAGCGTTTTTTTTTTTTGTCTCTCTTCCCTTCTGTAGGATCGCCTCTTTTTCGTGATGGAGTATGTGAACGGGGGAGACCTGATGTTTCAGATCCAGCGCTCGCGTAAATTCGACGAGGCGCGCTCCAGATTTTACGCCGCCGAGGTCACGTCAGCTCTCATGTTCCTGCATCGAAACGGTGTCATCTACAGGTGGGATGTTTCTTTACACAGAGCGACCGTGATATGACAACCGCGGCTTTGAACCGCTCTGCAGAAATTCAGATACCGTCTGACTTCACCTCATATCACTCCAGGAATGAACCTGCTAACCCCAACTGTTTTGATTCAAACTCCGCTCTCGCGTGACCCGTCAAGACTGTCAGCTAACAGCAAACACAAATACAGCTAAAATACCTCATGTTTTTTTTTTACAGCTGTATCATAACACCATTGTGTAAAACAGCAAATACGGTCTTAAAATAGACAGAATTTTGGGCTCTAAAAGAAATTTTTGGACCGAAAAACGAGAGTTAAATCCAGTGTTTTTTCTGGGCTGAAACAAGCATCTGAATTTTAGCACGGATTCCCGCGGCCCAATCACGCGATGTCGCGGAGATGATGAGATCAGATGGAATTCTCGTCCCATGATTTTGGGTCAGAGTTGGTGCGCATTTAGAGGCTATTTTGCTTAGAGAAAAGGCATATTTTTTGACCTTGTTTACCTCAGGTTGTTTACTTGGGGGAGGCTCTGTACGTTGGATGATTTATTCGTTCTCTGACAGTTTGTTTATATACCCAATTGCGTGTCATTAACCGTACTCCAGAGTGGCTGCTTGGGGAAGAGTTGGCATCCTTTTGACTAATTCCTTTCCTCTTGTTTTGCGCTTGAGCTAAAAAAAAATGTTCTGTGTGCACCCTGCAAGAAATGAATAAATATTTGGATAGTGCAGTTTATTTAAAAAAAAAAAAAAATTACTGCCCCAAAAAAAACATGCATGCATCGATTGTATCCAACAACGTTCACAAGTCTATTAAGCCTGAGGTGAGCATTTGAGATGTGTAAAATGTTTGCACATATACCTGAGATCTTTTTTTTTTTTTTTTTTATTACTTTCTACTTGAAGACTTTTAAAGCAATTAAAAATGTGTGTTCTTACCCGCTTCATGGGACTTTTTTTAACAAACAGTGGCCTTAATACAGGCATGACCCTGGTCACGTCTCCATTTTATCTGGCTCCAGGCGACCTCGGTGACCTCTGTGTGCTCTCACCTCGCCATTCTTTGCCCTCACTTAAGACTCTACTGAGGCCTGAACAGGAAGAGTCTCATTTGGAGTTTAATGTTGTATTGAATTAAAAAAAAACAAAAAAAAAAACCCTCCTCCCTTTGCCTCTCTTCCTGAGCTCAGTCATTCAGAGGGCAAAGGGGCAAAATAGGTCACAACCAACGTTTTGAATGAAACATAAAAAAAAATAAATTAAAAAAATCGATGAAGTCAGAATAGCCCACTCAAGTATGTTTTCTTTCAGTCGTCTGAGTCTGACTTTGCTTTGGAATTGGTTTACTTGTAGTCTCATATCATATCGTAAGCGCATAATCACTACATAGACAAAGAATCTTATCACACCGGTTGAGGTTATCCCCTCATGACATTTGATTTTGCTACTTTGCTGCGCTGATTTTTTATCAAGATTCTTGATCGATTGTAAAGAAGACCCATTATATGGAAAGAATTTCAAAAATAGCTTTAGCTGCATAACATGTTCCTTTGAAGTTATAGATGTTCATTTTATGCAATCCGCTCCTTAACATAGGTTTCTGTAGTTCCTCTCTGTGTTATCTTTCATAATATTTTTGTTCATTTAGTCCTGCCCCTGATCCAGGACCAGTGATCCAGACCGTTCCTCATATCTGTACACTGTTAACCCTGACATTAGTATAGTATCAGTTTTCTGCCCTCAGGTGAAATCCTCAGTTCCTCTCAGATCCCAGTTTTGTGTGTCATCTCATGCAGCTGTCTTGTGGTCTTATATCGGTCTTGCTCATTTGGGTTTGTGGTCTTAGTGTGTTTAGAGGCACCAGTAGGCCCATCTTAAACACAGGCGTTATTCCTGATTTCCCCGGATAAGCAATAGTCCTGATACAAACAAAATGTACTCATTAGGGGAAGATAGTGGATTCTGTTTAGACTGGCTCCTTGAGCAGTTTGATTCAGTCTGTTCTGAGATTTAGTCACTGACCATAACAGAGCCTAAAGTAGACCAGTGCTAGTGGCAAATCGGTCACCCCCGATGACGCCATGAGATATATTCTGAAACAATTAGTGAGATCATCTAACCAGAATTACACAGCCTCATGAACTTATAGCAGTTCTGTACTGCGATGGGATTATCAACATAACTTTTCCTACCACTGGAAACGGTGAGAGAACAGGATGCGGTCCAACCAATATGAATGCCGTATTGTTTATTAGACGAATAATGGCTCTTCGATGTCATACACGCTCGTATACACACATACACCCACACACACACA
Organism: Chanos chanos; assembly: GCF_902362185.1. Lineage (NCBI taxonomy): Eukaryota > Metazoa > Chordata > Actinopteri > Gonorynchiformes > Chanidae > Chanos > Chanos chanos. The sequence continues at coordinate 46,328,378 of NC_044498.1, read as the reverse complement.
CACACACACAAAACGCAACAGCTTAGTGAAAAGGCTTTCGTGATTACCTGTAGGAAAAAGGCCTTTAGTGCGAATCAGATCAGAGACCTTAAGAAAGCCATTACAGTTTAAGATATAAACTCTTTGTGCTGACAATCAGGAGAGACCTACCGGAAAGAAAAAAAAATACTTTACATACATAGAGTTAGCTGGTAACAGTCTTTTTTGATTTCGCTGACTACTTCACAAGATCTGAACTGATCGAGAACTAGCTGAGACATTGGTAATAAAACAAGTCAAAGCACACAGCCAGCTAGATGTCAGATGTCCATCGTCCAGTTAGCAGTTTAATGTTCTTTGAAATGTCTTTTGAAACTGGAAATGCGAGCTTACAAGCTCTTAGACTGTCCCTTTAAAAAAAAAAAAGGTTCCAGTATTAAAAGAAAGATTTTTTTCATGACCCAAATCCTTTATCTAATTTAATAACTCCATTATTTAGCTTGCGTTATGCTCTTAACAAGAGTCTCTGCTTCAGCGCTATCAGTACATATTGCCCAATGTGCTTGTCGTTCATTTTAATCATGTTTACCAACCCTACCTCCTTCACAGGTTTCGCTAGGAACATGTCGGCAATCAGAAAGTATAGAACAGAGCCTTGAAACGATTAGATTTCTCTTCATTTTCGAAAATCAAATGAATTAACTTCTGTTGTACTTTTTCATGCAACAACATCAAATAGCATAATTTTTTTCAAGCACTGTAAGAGGCATTTAGTACAGAAATTGCTTTTTCGGTTATATCTAACTACTAACAGAAATCCACTAACAGGCAGGAGCACGGTGCTCGTGTGTTTGCGTGAGTGTCATATTTAGGATGGTGGGGCTGCATATTTGTCAGATATGAACTCATCCTACCTTTCCATGACCTCTTTTACACACATACCGAAAAAAACACCTTCTGGAACAATCTGTGCTGTCCCAATGAAATACATAGCAAAAAAAAAAGAGGAAAAAACCCAGAATGTTTTTGTTGAAGACAGTAGCAGCTTGCCCTGATTCTAAAAGGGCATGTTGTAACTTGCTAGCTGTGTTGTAGATTGGCAGGAACCCGTATGCCAGCGTAGACGCTATCTAAAGGAGGGAGATTGGACTGGCCTCCTTTTTCTTTTTAATCATCCCTTTCAATTCACTCACTCACTCCTCTCTGAATGCTACGTGGGAAGAGTTACCTGTGCTTTTAGGGTTACCTCAAGGTCAAAGGTCAACTGATTCACTGTAACGCGTCATGTAGGCAACCTTGCGATAGCACGCGCTTGCGCTCACACACACACACACGCACACACACACACGCACACTCTAACTGTTATCTTCTCTTGTACAAGGACGGATTGACACGGGGTTGTCACTTATGATATACTGACCTGTGTGAAAGCATGCGTGAGGTCAGAGGCTGGCGTACGTTTACATGGAGAGAAATGCGTACAGGAGTTTATCCTCAAGCAGAATCCCCGGTGGACACTCACATGGTCGTGTGCAAATGCGCATAAGCAGAGTCATCACCGAACACTGCAATTGTTCTGAATGTTTTAAAACAACAAACACAGAGAGACAATCATACTCAGCTTGCAAACCCGTAATGAAAATGGAAAAGCTGGCCCTTTTCTTCTCTCATCCTCATCATGGCCACTACACAGTGCTTTGATTTTACTCAGATAGCAATCTGCATACCAGCAATGTGTGGTCGCAAAAAAACCTAATCAGTGATTAATAAACCCTCTGAGATGTTCGTTTGGAACCGCCGCGACCTTTCACTCGAAAAACTTTCAGCAATCACTTAGCTATTAATCAATATGCGTCAAGCCAAATCATTGAAACATCTGAAACCATGTTTTGAGTTTTATCATAAGAACGTTGTGTAAAACGCATGGTACATGTTAGTTTTTGGTTTTAGTTGTGTTCCAGACACATTTTTAGTCATGTTTTGTGAGAATAGACATTTTTGTTGTATTTGTGCAGCTGTTTGTATTGAAACAGAAATAGACCAAAAGATTTTAGATATTTTGGTCTTGTCGTTTTTTGGTCAAAATAAATACTAAATAAATTAGCCATTTTTGTCATCCCCTTGCAGAATTTTCAGTGTTATCTTTTGTGCCGTCATCGTCAAAAATAAAGATTTTAGTTAGAAAATAGCACTGCATTCTAAAAGATTCAAATTCACCTCTGAGATAGAGACCTATGACTGACTACCCTCTCACGTACTGTCAAGGTGATAAGAGCCAAGGCCCATAAACTGATACAGAATTCTTTAGATCAAACCTGAAACTACAGGTTTTTTTCTGCTGGGATGTGTCCTTTTAAAATGTGC